>NW_024081105.1:1029586-1212443 GCF_003009895.1 Hyaena hyaena | reverse complement strand
GGGGGGATGAGCACAGGGTGTTATGTGGAAACTAATTTGACAATAAACTATTTGTAAAAAATAAATAAATAAAAATAAATAAATAAATAATCAAACAAGAACTTATAAAATCTACTTATAATGAGTTAATTGTAGTGATCTATCTATTTCACCCACAACAACTTAATCATAGTGATAGAGTACTATAATTAAAATTAAAACAAAATGTTGCTTACCCAATAAGAGTAGATTTTATTACTATTTATCTTGAAAATAATATCAAATGGGTGCTATATCATTTAATCTATCACAGAATACTGCTGAATTGAAAAGATTAAATAAAAATTCTCCACTGGTGCTCGGTCTGTTGAACCCATAGTTCCATTTTCCTTCCCAATCACCCACTTTAATCCTAAATTTATCTTCTTGTCACCTGTTCTTTCAAAGAGACAAACAGAATGAGATTAAATGAATGTATGAAAGAGGGAGAGGAGGAGGGAGGGAAGAGAGAGGTAGGAGAGAGCTCTCTGACTTTTATATGAAAGACACAACTACAAAATACAACCAAAAAGCAAATAAGACCTTGAATTTTCTCCCAGGAAAACAACTGGAGATGAATAAACCCAATAGCTCTGGATTAATTCTTTCCTTGGATGCTTCATTTATATAATGTCTTCGCAATAAACCAACCACACCATGAAAGCAGCTATATGTATGCCTATGGAAAACAGAATGCCATTTCTTTAAAAATACCTTCAAAACAAGTGATATGTGGGAAGAATATCCAACCTTTTGTTCTGCCAGAAGGACAAATCACTGCAAGATATAGAAACTCTAAAAATATATAGTGTCTTTTTCATTGAAAGTGTTTTTTTAAAGTCATTGGTTTTAAATATAAAATAATTAAACTAGAGATGCTGGTTTGGTCTTGTCTTTTGTTGTTGTTGTTTTTAATGTTGCTGTTATTGTTTGTTTTTTTGGCTCTGGAAGAATTTGAAAGGAAAAATTAACAAGAATATGGAGGTAATCTATAATAGTCAATTTCAGTGGGTCATCTCTTCTTAAACTTAGAGAAAATTCCAGTCAAGATTTCATCTGCATTACTTCTTTGGGCCTAACTTGAACTAAAGTTAACAGTACAATCATTAAGAATAGCATATCTTAATTTTTTTTACATAAATGACAAAAAAACTCAATGATATACCAATTTAGTGGCTTGCATTATGAAGATTAGCTGACTGTACCTGAATTAAATTAATTAATCTCAACCCCTTCTTTTAGGAAATAGAATTGATAGTAACTTTTAAGTATATAGTTTTTTTTTTATTATTCAGTTTGTAAATATTTTTGAAGTTTATTAATTTTGAAAGAAAGAGTCTGAGTGGTGGAGGGGAAGAAAGTGGAAAGAGAGAACCCCAAGCAGACTCTGTATAGTCAGAGGGCAGCCCAAGATGGGGTCTATATCACAAACTATGAGATGATGACCTTACCCAAATCCAGAGCTGGACACAACTGACTGAGCCACCCAGAAACCCCATGTAAAGTAAATATTTTTGCCAAAACTATTTATATCCTAAAAAAATTAAAAAACTTCAAAGTTTGCAATGGTGGTCTGAGCTTATTTCCACTTATCCCTAAGAGTTCATTGCAATTAAAATAAAGGGAAAACATTGGTAAAAACTGATAATCAAGAATTGAGAGGAGGGGGGCCGCCTGGTTGGCTTAGTCGGTTAAGCGTCCGACTTTCACTTAGGTCATGATCTCGCGGTTTGTGGGTTCGAGCCCCGCGTCGGGCTCTGTGCTGACTGCCAGCTCAGAGCCTGGAGCCTGTTTCAGTCTGTGACTCCCTCTCTCTCTGACCCTTTCCTGCTCAAGCTGTCTCTCTCTCTCTCTCTCTCTCTCTCCTAGAAATAAATAAAACATTAAAAAAAAAAAAAAGAATTGAGAGGAGGAATGAGAAGCAAAGATTACAATGAGCTCATAGAAGAGATGGAATGATTAGCAGAGTCCAGGACTGAGAGCATAGGCAAGAGTTTAAAGCAGATGTTTCTGCAAAACAGAAAGGTTTCTAGACACATAAAGACAAATACTGTATGATCTCACTTATATGGAGACTCTAAAACAGTCACACTTTCTGAATAAGAATATAATCATGGTTGTCAGAGACTGTAAGGTGGGTGTGGTAAATGGGAAAATATTGGTCAAGGATACAAACTTTCAGTTTTTAGATGATTAAATTCTGGAGATCAAATTTACAGCATGGTGATGGTCCTTAATACTATTATATTGTATACTTGAAAATCTGCTAAGACAGTAGATTCTTATTTGTTATCATCACACACACGCAAAGGTAACTGTGAAGTAATGTTGGATGCATTAAGTAAATTGACTGTGGTAATCGTTTCCAGTGTATACATCTATTAAATCATGTTTGTACACTTTAACGACCTTGTACAACCTAAATGTATACAATTTTATTTTTCAATTATATCTCAATAAAACTAAAAAACACACAAACCAGAAAGGCTTTTGCATCAGAGGTAGCAGTTACATGAAAAGGTGGAAATAATGCTCTTAAGAGAGTGATTAACTGAAAGTGAGTGATTAGAACAGAGGTCCAGGAGCCTAGCACAACTTCAAAGGAATAAAGAGACTGTTAGATGACTGGGGAGGTACAGACATTGGAGGGGAGATGGGGAGGGGTGCTTACAAAATACATTAAAAGAAATACTTGGGAAGAAGATAACTAAGGTGTGGGAAGCCATTTTCTTCCAGTATTTGGGAAGAATCGTAAGGATATGATTGCCAAGTACATAGTGAAGTCTACAGGGGACAACCCTCACCTACTAAAAGTTAGCCTTTGTTGGCTTCATTCTTAAATATAAAGAGGGAACATAAAGTGAATAGCGATCGAGAAGACTTGCAATATGAAATAAAAACATACAAATAAACAAAGAGAGAAAAACCCAGTACTCAAGGAGATGATGATAATTTAGGAAACTAAAATCTAAAATCTCTCATTAATAATATACTTAGTGACATGCAGTTAATATATCAAAGGCTTGGAAAATAGAAAGGAATGAAAAGAAGGATTTCCCTTATTTTAAAAGCGGTGCACAGAAACCATTTTTTTTTAATGTAATAGGGAAGGGAGAGGTGTAACTGAGATAATCCTTCCTCTGAACGATGGGAAAGCAATGGACAACATGTAAAGTGACCAAAATATTATGTAAAGAAAGGATATTCAGTAACAGAGAAAGAGAAAAAAGAGAGGCCAGTCCTCACATGCTTGTTTGGTTTTTGAAGGCTTAAGTGACTTCCTGCACTGCCTTCTTTCTCCCCCTTGGGAGAGAAAGCCCATATCAGGCTCCCTGAAGCCCTAAAGTTCTGAGTACCGGGAAACTAGCTGTAGATTTGTTGTTCAAATAAAAATAAATAGGTTATTCTTCTTGTCCTGATAGTGAAGCTGGCAGATAAGTAACTTTATCCCATAAAACAACTTAAAGGTCACAGGGACCAGTGGCTAGGTTGTATACAAATCCCAGTAAAATGGAAATCAAATAACAGAAGCAAAAACAACAGCAGAATAAAACTTCTTGACTCCATTGCACTTCACTTCATGATCACATATCAGGAAAATGCCAAACTACATAGATTGTTCAATTTGAAGTTATATAAACCATTTTGAAATGGTTCTATGAATCCTTTTATATCGAAAAATAAGAACCAACCAACTATTCACAAAAGAGAGGCGTTTGGTGACGCTAGCTTTTATTTCTTTTTAATTGCTTGTAATATTCCACATGGATACATTTCCACATTTCCGTGTTTTCCTCTCAGTACTTTTGTAAATTTTAACAGTATAAAAATGAAGACAGCTGCACATACAACCACAAAGGAAACACTGAAAGACAAGTCAAGCTAGCATTTGCCACTGGTATCTCATTACATTTTTTGATAATAGTGTTTCTTAAGTATTATTGACCTTAAAGAGTGTCACATTTCTAAGTTATTAACCAAAGTGCCTTTCATATTTTTATATATTATACCATATATGATGCAATTCATAAAGTTCTTTTAAGCCCCAAATATTTATTTTATTTTTGCTTGTTTTCTGAAGCAATGCCTTTTTTTCCTTTATCTTGCATTAAGTAGACTGTTGGAGACGTAGCTCAAAAAATATGACCTTGACTTATTATCCAGTTCTTATGTGATACCAGTTACTCTCCAGGGTCATTGTCAGTGAAAAGCTGTACTTTTTGTGATTATTGATGTGTGTGAAGCAATCTTTAAGCGGATAAAGGTATCTTCAAAATTACTTCAGTTTTCCTTATTTATATAAATCTAATAGGAACATTTTTCTCCTCACTTACCATATGGTTAATGAAATGCTGACAACAAAAATGATAACAGCTACAAATAATATTGCAAATTTAAGGTTGTCTGAGAGGTATCAAAAAAACAAAATAAAATCAATTCCTCTAAGAATCTTCCTAAAAAAAGAAGGAGGAAAGGATGTAATGTGCTGCAAATGTCAAGTTTGGGGTTATCTCCTTTATAACGATGTTTAATTTATTTTATATTAAAGTGCTTTAGGAAAACTGCTGATTTCTATACCTTATATAACACTGTAGACTTTCTAAGGGTAGAAAATGGCTTTCTCTATTTAGTCCTGAACCGCAAAGTGAATTATATGCTTCCTAGAGCAGAATGTTGTTTTGTGCACAGCTAAAAGCCTTTTACCCGGTGTACTGAAGGTTAGGTTCCTTGCTATTTTGCTGTGCCAAGAGACACAGAAAATGACAACGATATATTTTAAATGCTCCTTGTTACATCTCAAATCATTCTTTTGCATTTAAAAATGAAGAAAATAGCAAACTCAGGAAGAGGTATTTACTTTAAATTCCTAGATTGAGAATAAATTCCTTTGTTTGAAAAATAAATGTCTTAAACAATGCTGTCAGTGTTTTTGTAACTTTTTTGAGTTCCAAAGTGACTGATCAAAGCTATCGTATCTCAAGACATTCAATATTCCAAAAGTGCTATAAGGAGGCAAAGTTGCATAAACGTGATAGGTCTCTTAGACAAAAACCAGTTAGCCAGGAAAACCTGTTCTCCTTACCAAACAGGTACAATCCCTTCTTTATTCAAATATCCCAGTTCCCTTCATCATTTCAATGGTGAATATGCTAACTTACACATAATTATAATTTATTATAACTTAATTTTAAATAACTATATATAATTAAAAGTATACATAAATATGTATAAATTATACATAAATATGTATAAATTATACATAAATATGTATAAATTATACATAAATATGTATAAATTATACATAAATATGTATATATACAAAGTGTGTATATATAGATGTATATATATTTATTATATGTATGAGTATATACCTATATATACCTATATATGCATGTATGTATGCAAATATATATATATATTTAAACAAACTAATACTGATTAAAAGCAGAGTTAGGTCTCAAAAAAAAAACAATCAATCCAAGATTTTTTTTCTTTTTATTGTTTTTAACCTCAGGGCTTTGAAAGTAATTCTTCATCCTATTTTTCAGCCTGGTGGGGATTTCACATTATAAATGAGAGTTTCCAGAATATGAAGTCTACCTAATACATATAAGGCAAAAATTCACTTGCAACTTTGAGCTAAGTGAGTTATATAGAAAGATGAGAATAGCAATTTTTGCCAAAGGAAACGGAAGTCAGGAGGGACCTACATAGAATCTGGAATGCAGGATCTCTAAATTGCATACAGAGCATAAAATTTCAAGTTAGCAGTGTGTCACATATTGCATAAGAATCACATCTGTGCAAGCTTTTCTAAGGTAAGAACTAGGCATTTTCATCCTTTGATCCTATTATATACTATCATGAATGGCAAATATTAAAAGATTTATTAAATAGAAACATCTTAAGGTGAATGGAAACATGAATGGATTAATATTTTTATTGGTGAAAAATAGGAAATACACTGTTCCAAAATTGAAATTGTTAAGACAGAATATGCAGTGTAAAAAAGCACTTCTTCACTGTAATTTAAATGTTGATAAGAGGTAACAATGCAAAAACAAACAGGAATTCTGGGAATAAAAAAATACAAGCTCCATTTACTAAGGTGAGTATGACAAAATAAAGAACAAAATGAAATTGACATGGCTGGTGTTTCCTAACAATCAAATAAATATACAGAGTTTCAAAAAAGAAAAAAATAACCTGTGTCAGTGAAGAAAGTTAAAGGTTGGTGACTTTCTGGAAATTGGAAACTGGGAGGGATTGAGTATCTTTTTTCTAAAAGTAACAGACTTAAAAAAAATCAGAATATAGAGATTAAAATGAAATATTCTTACTTTCTCAACAGAGAAAAGAGGAGCCAGTTATTCAGTCCCTTTTCTTTTTTTTAAATAAATTAATTATTGAGGAACACCAGAAAAATGTCAATTTATGTACACAAAAACTTGACCCCAGAGGACTTAATAAAGGATGAAGAAGATAATTTTACTTTTAATTCATTTTGTTAAGAGATACTCCAGAACAGCTCTTCTAAATTAGGTATTGGCTTCTTAAAGTAAAAATGTGTAAAACAAGAAAAAGAAAAACTAAAGTCAAAGAAACCTGGAAGACAGAGCAATGGAAGACGCATGGTGGGGCCAAGTTTGTGAAAATGAGCAAATAGAGAAGGAATTGTATCCATCCTCATTCTTTCATACCAAACCTAACAACCCAAAAGCTGAGTGTGCAAAGTCATGAGGTCATGTGCACTGCTTTTCATTGTTCTGAGTATACTCTTCATCATAGTGAAATCAGATGTTTTTTAGGGGTCCTACCTGTAATCTAAGTATTACTCCCAGTGATGCTGCAAAAATAAAAGTGTAATTGAAAAATCTGAAGGGAAAAGAGAGACACATTTCAGAGAGTTAAAAAAAAAAAACAAAAACACAAAAAACACCAGCGGTGCTAGGGAGGCTTAGGTGGTTAAGCATCTGGCTCTGGATTTCAGCTCAGGTCTTGATCTCACAGGTTCAAGCACCGTGCCAGGCTCTGCGCCGACAGTGTGGAGCCTGCTTGGCATTCTCTCTCTCCATCTCACTGTGGTCCTCCCCTGCTCACACAGTGCAATTGCTCTCCAAATAAATAAATAAGCTTTTAAATTTTTTTTACAAAATAATGAAAAAACATTCACATATGCTTTTTAATGTTATAAAGATTACCAACAGAAAACTAGGACTGATAGAAATATCAAACTTGTATTTAAAAAAATAAGAAAGGGGTAGAAGATATTAAATAAATCTTTATATTTTCCATCTGCAATGTTTACTCATTTTTGGAGGTTTATAAATAAATATAGATATGTACATATATTCAAAACTATGAAAGTAATCACTAGTAGCAATTTGAAAAAGAATTGTTGGGGCACCTGGGTGGCTCAGTTGGTTGAGCATCCAGTTTCAGCTCAGCTCAGGTCATGATCTTGGGGTTCACTGAGTTCAAGTCACACAACAGGCCCACTGCTATCCATAGAGACCCCACTTTGGATCCTCTGTCTCCCTCTCTCTGCCCCTCCTCTGCTCACATTGTCTCAAAAATACAATATATTAGAAATATAGAAAAAGAAATAAAAAGGAAGAATTGTTTAAAATGTTTTTATGAATGAGCTCCTTGTAGTTTGCATGCTATTTTTAACTCATTTACTTCAATAAAAATTGACAGTCTTGCTAGTATATGACACAAAACAACAATGACAAATTTTGAAATTAGCTGTCCTCCACAATGGAAATGATATACTTTGGTTTGTTACCCAAAATATGTAAGTTTTCTTTGCTTTAGGGAAGAAAGGGAAGAAAGAAAGCCATATTTAAAGAGTACTATGGGGCACCTGGATGTGTCAGTCAACGGAGCATCCAGCTTCGGCTCTGGTCAAATCTCACAGTTAGAGGGTTTGAGCCCCACCTTGGGCTTTGTGCTGACAATGGGAAGCCTGCTTTGGATTCTCTATCTCCCTCTTTCTCTGCCCCTCCTCTGCTAACACGCTCTCTTTCTCTCTCTCTCAAAAATAAACATTAAAGAGCCCTTATTGTGTGCAAAACTCTCTTTGAGGTATCTGAATAAGCTACATCACTCACAAGTGACAACACTGATTTACCAGATCAGAGCGGACAATAGCTATGGGAAGGCCAGGCAGCTAGTGGAGAGAAGTGGTCCACAGAGCTCCACACTCCCTGTAGTCTCCATGCTCCTTGACACTGCTTCAGTATCTTTGGTGATTGTGAAACTAACCGTCTCTTGTTATTTTAGATGTATTCTAAACTACATTTCACTTTCCATCAAGACACAGCAACAACAATCTATAAAGCAAGAAGTAAGAATGGAGCTTTAGAAAACAAAATAAATCAGGAAAAGGTGAGATCTTGGATCTGGATATCTGTGGATGACTGTTTTGAGAATTCTTCTATTTTGAAAGAAGTCATTAGACTCTATGGTTTCACTTTCCCTATTTGTAAATTGAGTGAGTTGGACTAATGCCTAAAGTACGTCCCAGCTTCCATTCAGGAAGAAGAGCAGATGAATGACAGTATTTAAAGGAGAAAAATCCGAAAGAATAGATTTTATGAGCAGATTGGCAAGGAGAGATATTAAAGAAAAAACCTGAAAGTATTTGCACAAGTTATGTATTTTTAATTAGTTATTCTGTAACACAAATGTGGCTGTGATTCTCATAAAAGCAAAAAAGAATGAAGCTTCTCAGGATTTTTTTTCTCTGCTATTGACAAGCAAAGTGAACAGATGTACTTCCAGAATCTAAGCCCTAATTAGGATATTTTGAGATACTTACATGTCAAATTAATTAGTAAAAGTATTCAACAGTTTAGACCCAGGGCCAGGGGGTAAAAACACTGCTGGATAGATAATAAGATGCTGTAGATGTCTGTTATATTGTTGCCATTCTTTTGTGTGTTTTAGTAACACACTCGACAGGAGAGATTCACAAGCAGAACATTCTACCATGTGCTCTAACTTTTTAAGGCTGTTTCCGAAGTAACTCTGCCTATAACTCTGCCCATTGACCTCTCATTGGTTTGGGGACACACATACTGTCGTGACAGATGAGAGGTGACTAAGGAACTGAGTGAGGAGACTGCAGAAGAGTTAATCCATACAGTCAGTATGGCCCCTATTTCCACAAGGATATATTTTTAAATACAACTTCTAGTATTTTGAATATAATTGCTGTAATATTGAAAAATAATTATTTTCAAGCCAACTGTAACAGCTATTATCAAAAATCTTCTCAAAGATGCCTCAGTCAGCATCATTATTCTAAGGTTTTGAGTTGTCATGCTATGTCAAGTCCCTTGTAACCACTATGCAGAAAATATACTAAACAGGCACCAGTGTAAGTCACAATCAACCCATAAGTCCTTTGTGAAAACATAAAACTAGAAATATGATCTCAGAAGATTTTCAAGGCAATGTTATTTGCTCTACAGCAGGTTGATCTGCATGGGCACCTGTCCCTTCTCAGGGCTCATTTCCCAATGCCAGGGTACAAGGCAGCCTATTCCATTTAACCAGTACCTCCCAATTTTCTCACATCTTTTTAAAACCACATAGAGTTTAGCGCAATTTTTAAGTGCATTCTCAAAAAACCCTCAAAGCTTAGAAAGTTATTTGACCAAGTAGTACTTTATGGAGAGATTACATTTTCTGCTACAATTCATTCTCCTTAGTTATAATAATCGAATACAAACCTTTTCATTCTTTTTTCCCCTCCTTTTTCCTCTTTAAGAGCAGAAATGGAAAGTGACAAAGTCTGCTCTGGTAAGTATTGATTGAGCAGATCCTATTTGCCAAAATTTGGGTTAGTTACTGATTGGCGATTGGTACTTAGTAAATATCTGTGTGTGTACTTAAACAGATGCAGGTGTACGATCAGCATACCTTATATATTGTTAGGTGCATTTGCTACACTTATGTCCTATGTCATATTTGGACTTATTCTTGCCATTGTCAACCTCACTGTGTACCTGAGTAAACCTAATGTGAACAGTAATTCCCTATTCCTCAACACCGATAAAGTATCATTGCTTAACTTCTTTGCTGTTTAAACATATACCACTTTGCAAGATGCTTTACTTCTATCTAATTTTATACATAAGTGTTAAAATAACAATTTAATGTAAAAGGCTTTGACTTATTACCAAGACATTGCTAAAAACAATAAATGGATTGTACTCTAGATTCTAATGGTTCTTTGAATCCTACATAAATCCTTTTGGAATTTAAGATGTTTAAAAACCTATGCTAATGAGAATGTACTGTCAGAGTGTCAGCATAAGATTAAAGAAATACAATAAAAATGCTTTGCACTATAAGTTTCCTTTTATGCACTGTTTACTTTATTTGAGAACTTATTAAATTTATTTGAGACCCAAGCTGTCAATTGCATGTCCGGCTAAGTGCTTCCAAGAGTTTTATGATTCTTTAAAGATGTGAGCATCTTGAGAGTAGTCTGTATGCAGAGTAAACCTGAGGATAGAAGGAGACTAATTTTGTCTGCACCTGTAGCTTCCTTGTCCTTAGATTCAGCTAGAACTGCTTCAAACACCTTGTAAACAGGGAAGATGATCCCTCTCCATGCTGACATGACATGTAATTTTATGCGTTAAATGTGTATGCACCCAAATTCAATAACTCGTAAATAGAATAGGCAACAGAAAGTTATATAAAAGCTCTTTAGACAAATATTTTTAAGAGATTAAATGCTAACAACACACTGGTCCTAATAACATAAAATAAATAATAAATACTCTAGTAATTTAAATTTAAATATTAATTTAATATGATATCATTTCTCATAGGAACACAGTTAAGGAATTGCCATATAATACCCTATCATGCCCTGCAAATCTAACTTAGGGAGCAAAATCAAGTTGCTGAAAGGTCTAGTATACAAAATGAGAGACAGTGTCTTTTTTCTTTAACATTTAATACTAAAGTAATTATTGGTGGTACAATATTTTTCTTCCTTGAAAATTTATTTGACAGAAATATGCCAGTATTAAGTAATTAAATCAAAGGGACTGTCTCTTCTCATTACTTAAATATAAGGAAACCTCGTACTTATTTTATTCCTTTTACCAAAGCATTCAGTGGAACATAATTGTGCATGCAAGGGTCCTTTTCTTTTCCCTCTAATTCCTTTTCCCTGGGGATTAATTTTTTTTAATACAGGAACAAAGTTTTCAAATCCTTACTTTGAACTCATTTTAAAACTGTAAAAAGCAAGGATTGTCATATTGTAGGAGTCTCAGGTTAACATCGATTTCATTTATACATTAGCATACAGAGAAAAAGATACTTGTTTTTCAATTAAATACTATGAGGGCTAAGATTCAGAATTTCTTCTCATCTGATTTCTAAGTAAATTCTGTACCTTACTAGTTCTGGAAGAATAAAGGTAGATTCAAGGAAAAGTACAATATTTTTATTGAGTGTTCTATTAAAAGGATCTTTCTTTACACAAATCCAGAAACATACCTAAATGCTATCCTCATTAATCTCTCAGAGACACAATAGGTGAAAACAATTGTTTTACATCCTCAGGACTGTCAGCAGGCATCAATCTATTTTATTTCACCCCCCAAGTGATCCCATATAGTTTTGATAACTGAAATGCTTTGTATTCTTCAAAATTGAGTAATGAAAATAGAGAACACAAAATTGTGATGTTTATTCTCCCTCAATGCAAAACGCCCCTCTCTAAGAGTCATGAAATATCTTGTTTTGCTGATGTGAGAAATTTTTAAAATCTGCAGTACTGGTGTTAACGTGTGATAACAAAAGGTACATTTCCTACAGGGGCCACTAAAAGCTGTTTACTGCTCCTCTAATACAAAACCTGGAATTATTATCAGAACGTTATTTGAAAAAACTTTTTTGAAACATGCTCCTCTTGTTAATCAGTGCATTTATATATGTAAAGATATTTATATAGTTTTAAAATACAAACACATGAACACACACACACATTAACACATATATAAATGTGTGTTATATATGTGTGTGTGTGTGTTGTATGTGTGTGTGTGTGTGTGTTTGTATATATATCTAAAGTTTTAAAATTCAGTTTCCAGGTCTCAAAGACTTCTTGGGAGTTTTAATATAAAATTAAATGTTGTAAGTTCAGTTTGGGAGAGGATTGCCCCAAGTTGAATAAATTAATTACATTAAAGTTTATTCAACAGCATTTAGATGTAAATTGCTGCTCAAATATGCAATTGGTGACATACATGTTTAAAAGAGAAAGAAAGAAAAGAAACAAGGAATAATGATCAGAATAAATTTTTGACAGGTTCATATCAACTCGAATTGACTTTTGAGAGAAAGAAATCACTTCTAAAAATTAAAATTTTGGTGTCAATAATTCAGATAAATTGTGGTGTTAAAATGCTATGACTTTATTTGAACAGACTATTTAGTCTTATATATATATGGTTGGAGAAGAGATGTCAATCTTGATATATATATCAAGACATTTATTTTTTCTTCAAATGTTCATGTTTATTTCTTTTTTAATTTTTAACATTTTATTTATTGAGAGACAGAGACAGACAGAGCATGAGAATGGGAGGGGCAGAAAGAGGGGGAGACATAGAACCTGAAACAGGCTTCAGGCTCCAAGCTATCAGCACAGAGCCGGACACAGGGCTCAAACTCCTGAACAATGAGATCATGACCTGAGCTGAAGTCGAACACTTAACCAACTGAGCCACCCAGGCTCCCTGTCCATGTTTATTTCTTAAGATCTCTGATGAGCAGAACATTAGATAGGTGCCTTGATATTGGAGATTCTATCTTCCCTCTCCAAAATCCAAACCATGTGCTGGGCTGTGGAGTATTAATACATACTGTTAAGATACACAGCATTCCCAGTCTAAGCTGCTGAAATAGAATTTCCAATTGGGAAAAATGAGATCCCCCAGTGAAGTGTCACACTGAATGGGATTCGTCATTGTTGCCTCTCCTTGAAGTACAAAAGACACTTTTTATAGGAGTTTCTTGTGTAATGTTTGATAAAACTTCATGAGCTCTACCTTTCCTCTTTTCTCTGCTTACCTCTTTTCCCCCAAATTAGAAGATGCTCAGACACTCTGGCCCCAACAGTATCCCCTCACAGATGGAAGGCAAAGTCAAAGAGAGAGGTCACAAGAAAACTCTCTTAATTCATGTTTTCTATTTAATTTCATGGAAAGCGTTAAAGGTAGGAATTAGGTTTCCCAGAATAAACAGTTATGTCAAGAAAAAGCTATCATTTGTTCCCAAAGCATGTTTTTGTAATACTAATTCCTATTCCAACCTTAGGTGACAGACAGTATTCTACACTTGTCTTCATATGGTTCTGGCTAGACTAGGAGCTCTTTTCTGATTTTTTTTTCTGTTTTCCATTTAATAACACA
This sequence comes from Hyaena hyaena, assembly GCF_003009895.1. Taxonomy (NCBI): domain Eukaryota; kingdom Metazoa; phylum Chordata; class Mammalia; order Carnivora; family Hyaenidae; genus Hyaena; species Hyaena hyaena. Next base: position 1,198,977 of record NW_024081105.1, on the reverse strand, counting down.
TTTTCTTTATTATCTTTATTATTGATGGGCTATTAGAAAATATACAACACTTATATAGCAGGTTAAGCATAATTAGAGGATTTGTTGTTGCTGTTTTTATAAATATGTTTTGAGCAAGATATTTGCTATGTGTCTATTTTTGAATGGACTATGTGGGAATTTAAAACATATTTAAACATGGCTTTCCCCCCTCTGATCCATGTTATTGGCCATCTTACAAACTGTACTGCTGCTGCATTTAACTTAAGGATTTACTAATATGTTACTGAGTATAAACCTGTGTATAATTTTCCTTGACAGGAAAATTCAAATCATTTCCAATCCTTTCCTACAAAGATTATCATAACTAAAAGTTTTCTCGGTCTTTAGATGATTAATTGTCAAATACACTTGGGCACACACGTGGTATGCTGACTGCAGTTAGAATTCAGTCAATCTAAATTCCTCATGATGGCGTTCAGAAGGCCATGTGATGTGATTTCTGAACTCATTCCCTCACTTTTCCCTTTGTTCTCTCTTCTCTGGGGACACTGACCCTGTTATTCTGCATGGACACGCCCCCTACACTTCCACATCCTCTTCTTTCCCATCCTTGCCTACATGTGAGCTGATTGTCTTTTGTGCACTCTGAATCGAGGATACGAGCACAACTGATGTTCATCTGGCATGCATCTGCATGGCTTTGAAAATGACTTCCTTACATTCTGGTAAATAATCACTGCCCAGAGAGTCTCAAAGTTCCCATCCCATCTGCCATTCCCCTGGGAACCTTGTACTTCCACCTTTATTTTTTTTTTTAATTTTTTAATGTTTTATTTATTTCTGAGAGAGAGAAAGAGAGAGAGAGACAGCGTGAGCAGGGGAGGGTCAGAGAGAGAGGGAGACACAGAATCTGAAACAGGCTCTAGGCTCTGAGCTGTCAGCACAGAGCCCAACGCAGGGCCTGAACCCACGAACTGTGAGATCATGACCTGAGCCGAAGTTGGTCGCTCAACTGACTGAGCCACCCAGGTGCCCCTGTACTTCCCCGTTTATATACAAATTTTAAGTGCAATGCTTGTCAAGCAGGGGAAACTTGGACCGTTTCAGTGCTGAACCCAGGATAATTTCTGACTGTATGACAGCCATGTCCAGCCACCCATTGAAAGGTACCATCAGCTGGCTTGTGGGCCATCACCACTGCCTCCTTTTCATATCTTGGGAAGCCAAGACATGTACACCCCTCAAAACTTCACCCTGTGCAGAGAGGCTAGGAACACATACTGGTTGGAGAAGAGATTGCAATCTTCAGGTCGGTGCTATGTACCCAAGTGCATATCCTCACCACCAGTTGTTTGAAACATTGACTAGCACACCAGAAGACAGGATGAATAAGAGATGTCTAATGCCTTTCTAGGAGTGGGGAAACAGATATGTTACAAAGGACTTGCTTTACTGTTATGTTCCTAGTGTTTTGTGTATTAAGCAGGACCCTTAATCGAGCCTTAGAAGTGAAAGAAGCAGAATGTGCCCCTTAAGGGCAGTCCTGAAGGCAGCAACCAGGAAAGTCTGGTGTGTTATGGAGAGGACGGAGGGGTCATCCTATGCAGGGCTCCCAGACGGACATGGTCCTGGCATCCTGGGACAACAGACAATGGTTGAGTGGAGCAAGCACTGGAATTAGAGGGAAAGGACGGAGGTAGAAGTGAGAATTGGGGTGTTGAGACCATGTGTGCCAAGGTAAAGATGTCTTGCAATCTTTTTCTCCATGTCTCAGCAGTGTTCTTTCTGAAATTGAAACCTGGTCAAGTCCCCGAACTTACCAGCTGTTGCAGTCACTCCTCATTTCCTGAAGGTCAAATTGAAGACTTTTACCTGGATTTCATTAGAATAATATTCACAAAATGGTACTTTTTTTTTTCTTAATGTAGAAGAATTGCCACTCTTTCTACCTATCCTAACATTCAAAAGGATATATTATGGTAGTAGGAGCCCTGACCCTGGAGCCAGGCAGCCTGGAGAGGATTCCAGGTTGTGCCCCTGATTAGCTCTATGATGCAAAAGTTATTCAACCACTCGTCCTCATCTATAAAACACAGATAATCATAGAATATGCCAAGTGTGGAGGAGACTGCCTGACCCAGAGCAAGCATTCAGTACGTGTTAGTGACCACTGATTTTACTTAAATTACAGAACTTATACCGTGGAGATGGTTACAGTTACAAAGGAAAGCTTTTTTTTTCCCTGAATAACTATTCCCTGAATAACTATTTCATTGCAGAATAATATCTTGTTCCAGGTCATGCATAGTGCGGACAGCCAGGAAGGCAGGAAGTTATGAGGGCTAAATTTAAAGTCATGTCAGTCAGGTAAATTAACATATTTTAATAACTTCCTACATCATAGTAATAAGCCTGAAGCAGCTTCAGAATGTGTAGGCTGAGGTGGGGAGGCAGCCCAGAAGGAAACTAGATAAAGTGTAAACAATTCCCCAGATTATAGGCAGTTAATAGAATGGTGAGAATAAGATTGTATCTTCAATTTAAGAGGACACCCGGAGATAATTTAGGTAAATTACACAGTTAGCAACTATGTCCAGCTAACAACAAACATATTGAAGCACTGATATTATGCCAAGCTGTTTCTACCTTCAGAATCACCTACACAATGCTCATCAAGGAAAGTAGCTGCATTCATAATAGGTTGTGACACGGTCTAAAATATTCTTTACTGCAGAGAAAACTGCAGCCTAAAAGGAACAACTAACCCAAATTACAGCTGGAAAACTGCTTCCCTATGTAGTCCCAAATTAACCCCTGTAAACATTTTAGTATGCTCAAATATCACAGGGGACATAACTCTAAAGTCATTTAAATGTATTAGCTTTTCTAACAACACAGCTAGGGGACGGAAGCATGTACTATGTATCCTGGTATCAGGAAAACTCTGAAGTCTATCAAATTTTCTCATCACTCTTATTTTTCACTACCTTTACATATTTCTTTTTAACTGGAGGCTTGATTTCAGCTTCTTTTCACCTATTTCTAGTAAAAGACAATGGATCAATCAATCAACCAATAGGAAAAGCTTCAATAGCCATTGGCCTAAGTAACAGTGTTTTCATTTGGGATTGGTTTTCACGATTTGTATCTTAAGATTGCTCGTGTTCCAGAAAGGACAAGAAAATTGTCCCTTCTAAGGCTGTATTACTTTTGTCTAAAAGCATGACATGAACTATCAGTGTTTTTCTTTAATGAGATGGTAGAGGCATGTTCTCAGCATTATTAGTATAGGTTAGTAATTGAGCCAGGTTTACGCTTTTATGTTGTAGCAATTTAAACTATGTGAAAGTGTTCATGAAACAATTATTTTTTAATAGGATATGGTTTCAGATTATAAATGTGCCTAAAGGCTTAGCGAAGGGTAGTGGACTATAAATTTACAAGAAATAAGTAAATAAACGTGTTTCCACTGCTACCAGAAATTCAAAATCTCTCCTTTTTCATATCTCTGAGTTCAGTGTGTGTTCAGGAAGGGGATAGAACATACTAGCTATTTGTTGTTCTCCTTCCTCACTTTGTTTTAAAGAAATACTGCTCGAATACACATTTCTCCAGAAGGGATATTAACTGCTATTTAATTTGATCTGATCATTTCTGTTCTGAATTGTTCCTTCTCTTGTATTGCTATATTTCAGGTTCAGAGTTCAATTACGCGAAATTATAGCATTGTTCTCCCGTGGTGAGTGCCTTTTAAGTAAAATGATTTAACCAAGAAACTGTTTTGTGAGTGATCACATTTATCTCAGCATGCATTCTAGTTCTCTCTGGTTTAGACAATTAGTGACATAACAAAAGCCTAGAACTTCCATCACTTCTGCAAACTATAGTGCTTTATATCAACCATTAAAACCCCCAACCCCCTCACCATATAAGTGTTCCCATTTATATACAATTTATAATTATGATGTCCATCTAATTCAAAGGAGGGAGCTTAAATACACTGTGCATACCTTTCGGGTGACACTGCCTCTAGTTCAGTGATATATTTAAAAAATAGAAAATAAATCTATCCATACATGTCCGACATTAGGAGGTCAACAACTGATTTTTCTTGGGAAGGAATCCTTTCTATTCTGATTTGATATATTTTCCCCTTTGTAGTTTTACAATATGCTTTCTTTAATAATGGTGATAATGCTGAGTAGCTCCCTTGCCATGATGTATTACATTGGACTGATAACATAAATTTTGTTTCCAGTTTTGTTATGATTTTTTATTTATATGTGTATCAAATCCATTCTTTTGCTTATGTATTTTACTGTCCTAAGAAAACTCAAGATCTGGAAGGCATAGTCCAAAGGTTGGACTGGAGATATTCTGATTAAATTTTTCAATCTTCTTAGAAAATTCCTATGGAAAAAAATATGGGCTGACATTTCTATCAAAAAATAGGGGAGCCAGAAGAGTTTCAGCAAGTTTCGCTCCTGCACCCTTTTACTAACATCTTGAAAATATTTTTTCTGAGAGCATTGAAATTCACCACAAATTTTATGAGAGCAACACAGGCTGGTGCCTATCAGGCAACAACTAGAAATGGGGGAATATCGGAGACATTAAGAAGAAAATAGGGTACATTTTACATATGTGCTAAGCTCAACTTTTATTCTGGGGAACATTATGTGATGCCTTAGAAGAGATTAACACACTCATGACATTTAGAGAGCAGTAATAACTAGAAGAAGCTATTCTCATGCCTGACTAAATTTCATTTTCTTTTAAAAATCATTGTGATATTTAGAGTTATATAGGTAATATGCATGTGTAGCCTGAAGATTAAAAGACAACAACAACAGATATATGTGCCTTCCATCTGGCTGGAAAAAGAACACCCCCAAAGACCTTGAAAATTCCAGTCTACTCTTCTCTCCCTGCCTCTATGTATACCTGCACCCCTTTTGCTTGCCATTAGCTCAATCTTTATATTCTGTATTATTTTACAGTATGTATGCATTTCTGAATTTATTAACCAAAGGTATATATATTTTCTCTTTAATGTAAATGGCATCACATATTACCTATTCTTATGTAACTTTCTTCCTCTTCACTGCATAATCCATTACTGAAATGCATCTACAGGCAAAAATAACTCATTTATGAATATGACAAAATATATCCATCCATTCTACTGTTAATTCCATTTAAACAGCTTCCAGCTTTTATCCACTAAAATTAATGCTTTGAACTTTGTTGTACATGCCTCCTAATAAATGTATAAAGTCTTTATATACAGGGCTTGAATTACCAAACAACATGGAACCTGTATCTTGAACTTTACCAAATAATGCCAAATTGTTCCCATGGGAGTGTAAGAGAATTTCCCCACATCTTTAATAACATTTGTTATAATCAAATTTGTAAAATTTATCTTATCTGTCAGTGGGATATGCTTTGCCAAATCATATTGTGGTTTTAATTCACATTTCCTTATCAGTATGATTTCTTTGTAAATTACTATTTAACATTTTAGCCAAAAGAAATATTAAGCATATTTGTGCATCTTGAGTTCAAAAAAGCCAGTGCAATTCTCTTATGTTATCTTGAAAGACAGAATGGACAAAATGTCATCTGAATTTGTCAAACTGGAGGTAGGAAAATTGGGTTTTAGACTCTTGGTTTTGTGTTTTGTTTGTTTTGTTTTTAATCTTGACACCCAACGTGGGGCTCAAACTCAGGAAACTGAGATCAAGAGGTGCATGCTCTTCTGACTGACCCAGCCGGGAACCCCATGGACTTCTGAATTTAATTACTGGCAATGGGCCAGCATGATATGGAGTGATGCAGACCCCTAGGTGTTTCTACTCTGTGTAAGTAATGAAGCTCTGCTTCTGGCAGGCCATCTCCCATAGAAAAGGAACAGCTGGGCTGTTACAGGGCATCAGACACACTACAACAGGCAGCAGGCATGCAGAAATAGTAACAAGATTTCCAGGGCATCTGAGCTGAGCACCAACAGCGTCCTCTACAGAGCACTTGCTGAGCTGGGAAGAGGTCCTAACCAAAGTCCTCAACTGAGAAAGGATTCTCTAAAGCTCTCTTTATAGGCCCTGTTCTATACCCAGCTGTAGTCAACATTTTGATCAACCCATTTAGTGAAGGCATTGAAACTATACATCTAAAATACGAAGATCACTTCAAACTGGGAAAAATAGCAGGTCAAAAAGTGCTCAAACTGTTTCCAAATCATCTCAATAGGCATGAACAGCAGTGACCAAGAAAACAAATTTTAAAGGCGTTATTGATATTTTTAAATTTGCATACATAAATACAGAAAGGAGAACTGGCTGAAGAGAAACTGAGTTTAGCTTTGCATAATTGCCTAGGTGAGTCAAAACTATGCTGAATCGTCTAAAATAAAGTGATGAAATAATCACAGATCCCTTTAATGGAAGCACACTCTCTGAATCATTTCAGTTCCATTGTTCTGCTTACATCATACATTATACTGACGTGGTAATTTGCCTTGGGGTCTTATGGCTTTGCAGAAATAATATAAAAGCAAAGTCAGCCAGAGCTAAGAGTGGTATGAGAACAGTGCTGAGATCTGGGAAGAGGTCACAGGAAGAAAAAAATGTCACAGAACCTGAGGATACCTAACTTGGAAAAGAGAATTATTTAGACAAAGGACCCTTCAGTAGTTTCCAAAAAGTTTCATAGCTTTCTTTCTTTTTCTTACATGAGATCAAGAAGGATAATGTACTGAGCTGTTCTTGTGAAGTTTTACAAATATAACACTCTGTGTAGCCATGTCTTATTTGTGATATAGAATATTATCAGCTTCCAGTAGAAAATACAAATGTGTCACTTTCCAATCAGAATTGACTCATTTCTCCTAGAGAAAAGCATATGCTAACTTTTTTTTTTCTGGTTCTGGATTAATGTATCCTTAAATGACACTGTTTAGTTTCTCTTAATTTTGAATTTTATATAAATAGAATCCTACTGTGTTTCCTTTAGAGATTTATTTCTTTCATTCTATGCTATCATGTGTTAAAGATTATTCTTTTATTTTTAATCAACAATTCACTTATTTTTACTGCTATGCAGTTTGTTGCTTTAAAAATAAACTATAATTTACCTATACACATTAATGTGAATTGGCATTTCAGTTGTTTTGAATTTTTGCTTATTGTGAACAGTGCCATCACAAATAGTCTCATCCATGTCCATACATATGTGCACTGAGTTCTGAGGGTATATGACTAGAAACAGATCATCTCACTTTGTGTGTTTGGTTTCTTTTGGTTGTGGTGTTTGTCTACAGCTTTTATTCTTTTCCTTTTATGTCCTGATTAGTTCTGTCATTCCATTCTTTCTCTTCTCTTTTAGTGGCAAATTCTGTTAGTTTTCATTTAATAGGTAGTGTGAAAAAGAAAATATAGTCTATTTAGAATAGCTTACTGATCATCATCATTTTTTTACCCTCCTAACAGATTCCACAGCAGCACAGATTTTCAACATCATTTAACTCCTTTGACTCATGAGATACTATCATTTTTTTTTAATTCTGCCATTAAAAAAATACTTGTAAGAGACTACTACTATTTAGTATAGCTATCTTTCACTTCAATTAAAAACATTTATGGCTTTCTTCCCTCAAGCTTCATGGATCCTTCCATTTAGGGTCAATTATTTTCTTTAGTGAGGATTTTCTAATAGAGCAAGCTTCTCTTGTTTTATTGTTTTTGTTTTGTTGTTGTTATTCTAAAAATAGCATCATTTAGGGGCTCTTGGGTGACTCAGTCAGTCAAGCGTCCAACTTCAGCTCAGGTCATGGTCTGGCAATTTGAGTTCAAGCCCTGTGTTGGGCTCTATACTGATAGCTCAGAGTCTGGAGCCTGCTTCGAATTCTGTATCTCCCTTTCTTTTTCTCTATGCCTCCCCTGCACATGCTCGCTCTCTCTCTTGCTCTCTCTCTCAAAAATAAGTAAGTATTAAAAAAATAAGTAAAATAAAATAAGCATTGTTTAGTCATTTTTTTAAAAGAATTTTCCCTATACAGAATTCTACACTGGAGGATATTTTCTTTCAACATTCTGCCTATTTAATTCTACAACCTCATATCATCCAGTGTTCATGTTGGGATATAAGAGACCTTTCTAACTACTTCATTCCTGACGTTATGCTTTCTTCATTTTCTTGATACTTTTAAGATTTTCTTTTTGTCTTTGATTTTCTGCAGTACTCCTCTGATATGACTGGGCTTGAAAATCTTTTGTGTATTCTGCTCAGGATTTGTTGGGCTTCTTAAATCTGTGGATCAGTGTATCTAAACAATTCTGGGTAATTACTAGCAATAATCTCTTGAAATACTGCCCGGGCCTTGTTCTCCTTCTGTTCTTCTAGGCCCCTAAGTAAATACATGTGACATCTCAACTTCTATTCTCTAAGTCTCTTACCCTCTTTTGTGAATATTCAATGTCATTGTCTATGTTTCATTTCAAAACTTTCTTCTGACCTGTCTTAATTTACCAACTATCTCTTCAACGAGATAATTTGCTTTTAAACTTGCCCAGTGATATTTTCATTACAATTTTTTTCAATTGTTTTCTTGTTGTTGTTGTTGTTGTTATATCTCAAATCTGCTTTGTTATATTTTGTAGCTTTTTGGTCTCTATAGATTTATATCAAAATTAGTTTAAAAGTTTTTATTTTAAAAAATAAAGTCATTATTCTGCAACAGAGGTATGGAAATTAAGAAACAAATTGTTCATAACCAAATGACTTCCTATAATTACCTTAAACAATAAGGCAATAAATACTTTGACCCCTGCTCTGCTGAATATCTCATATCAATTTTCCACACTTTTCCATGATGATTTGAGACCCACTTTGACTATTACAGTGGGGTTTTATGTTCACTGACTTCCACTGTGTTTGTCTAGCTAGAGGCTTTGGAAGGAGCTAAGAGGGCAAAATGAGACGCAGGCTGCAATATTCATGGTCCTGGATCTTCCGTTCTATTTCATCAGAGGCTGGATGTGACACTTTTATGAAGGCCAATACTCTTGTCCAACAGCCTGTACTATAGCTATAATCTCCAGGATCTGGTGATGGTTATATCCTTTGCCTCTTCAGGCCAAAAGGTAATATCAGCTTCCTTGTTGCTGGACCTGGACATAGAAGCAGTATGCGTTGGTTCACCTTAGCTCTACTCATATCTTTGAACAAGTCTCCATTCATTAAGCTTCTGTTACCCATTTTTCTTTACCATTCTGCTGAGACTGATTAATGTGGATCTAGAATAATACATCATTTTTCTATTAATCAATATTCAACAGGTACAATCAAAGCATTTTAGACAGATCTACTGTCTTTGGTATGTATACATATATGAGTATATACACATATATATTTCACTATATATTATATATAAAATAATACGTAATATAATTCACTAAAAATATATAATAATATAGTATTTATAACATCTGATATATAATATTCTATATTTTATATAATATAAAATAAATTATATATTAGTATAATAATAATACACTAATAATATATAACATTTCATTCAGGGAAACTTTCATTCAATTAGGACAAGTTGCACATGTGCATAATTATATTGTTTCTAAATTAATTTATAGAAATGCAGTAGGTAGGAAATTGTGATACTTCACATGAATATGTTAAAATCATGACTGTGTTAAAATCAATAAATCTAGGGGCACCTGGGTGGCTCAGTCGGTTAAGTGTCCAATTTCAGCTCAGGTCATGATCTTGCAGTTTGTGAGTTTGAGCCCCGTGTCGGGCTCTGTGCTGACAGCTCAGGGCCTGAAGCTTGCTTTGGATTCTGTGTCTCCCCTTCTCTCTCCCCCTCTCCTGCTCATGCTCTGTCTCTCTCCATTTCTCAATAACTGATAAATGCTAAAAAATTTAAATTGATAAATCTAGATCATTTACTGATTCCCATGTTAAATAGCGGTCATGATAATATAAACTGGGATTTCATTCAGCCTATACAGACTGGTAAGTTGAGAGTGACATTAAGAAAAATATGGAGAGAAGATATAATAGCTATATTGCCTAACTCATTGTCATATGCTCTCTGAGGGGCCAGCAAACTTTCCCACTGAGGCTGTCTAGCAATACGACCTACAAGGGTTGAGCGTACATCAGAGAGATCAGGGCTTGAGGTCCTTATTTGGCTTTAACTTGCATAGATGAATGACTGAAGTTATGACATCAATTATAAAAAGACAATAGCCTGGGAATAGAAAGGCTACAAAGACATTATTATGGAAGTGCAGAAGGAATAAGAACAAGACAATAATATAGGCAAGAATGAGGTTGAGATTTAATTTTAAAAGAACTATCTTGTCAGCTGACCACTAAATCTACTAGCCTACCCAGGTCTTACTCATATTCTGTCTTCTCTCTTAACTGCCCTGCTCCCACTCAACCTCAGCCCTTTTATTTTTGCACTGGGTTATATCTCCTCTTACTTCTCTTAATAAACCCAGCTCTTGCAATGTAATATTTTCCGTTCTCTATAGAATTACTCTCAAGCCAGTACACTCCAAAGTGGGGGTAAAAAGTTTACTTGATATAATAGTCCTGTGGTAGATTTCATTATATTTTTTGTATGAATCTTTAGTACCTTCTCCAGATTCGGTTGTGAACATTTCCCAGCCCTGTTCATGTTAGGCTTGGACACATTGCTTTGCCTAATGGAATTCTAATGGACACAACATAAGCAGAAGCTTTAAAATCTCTTCTGTCATTCTGCTTGCTCTCTTGAATTCCTATGAGGTAACTTGAGTAGCACATGTGGTATTTAAATGCTGCAGCTTCAGCCTGTGCCCTAGAATGAAGATGTGCAAAACAAAACTAAACCCATCTGGAAGCTTGGAGTCTTATCAGGTCAAGAATAGGACTGATATAGGGGAGCCTGGGTGGCTCAGTCAGTTAAGCATCTGACTTTGGCCCAGGTCATGATCTCATGGCTTGTGAGTTCTTGCCCTGCATCGGGGATTCTGTGCTAACTCAGAGCCTGGAGCCTCTTTTGGATTCTGTGTCTCCTTCTCTCTTTCTGCCCCTCCCCCACTTGTGCTCTGTCTCTCTCTGTCTTGCAAAAGTAGATAAAATGTAAAAAAAAAAAAAAAAAAAAAGAAAGTTCTTGGGGTGCCTGGGTGGCTCAGTCAGTTAAGCATCCAACTTTGGCTCAGGTTGTGATCTCACAGTTCGTGGGTTCAAGCCCCCCATCAGGCTCTGTGCTGACAGCTCAGACCCTGGAGACTGCTTCAGATTCTGTATCTCCCTCTCTCTCTGACCCTCCTCTGCCCACGCTGTCTCTCTCTCACACACACAAATAAATAAAAACATTTAAAAAATTTTTTAAATCTTTAAAAAATAAAATAAAATAAAAAGAATAGGACTGATATAAATATCAAATAAACTCAGTGCACATCAGCAAAACACAACCAATATGTAGACATAAAAATAAATGCTTGCTGTTGTAATCCATCAGGCATTGAGGTACATTACTCCTCAAATTAAATGAGTAGTTACTTTGTTTTCTATTCTTGCTGTCACTTCTTCACTTTCCTTTTTTCTTATGAATTATATTTACATCATTTTCTGAAACTACTCAAGCATGGGTCATCAAGGACCACTATTCTGACGAATCTGATGGTTGCTCAGCAGCTCTCTTCCAATGCATTTAACAGATTTGCCCACTCCCTTCTTCAAGAAACACGTGGCTTCTAGGACATTCCTGTACTTAGTGGTCTCCTGCTCCACTAGCACTAATTTTCCTTCCTCCTCTTCCTGGCATCTCAATGTTGAAGTACTCAAACTTTGGTTCTCAATCCCCTTCTTCTCCCTGTATACACTCACATTTTTCTTTTCTATAAAACTTGTCTGGATTATTTTACCTTATCTCAGATTACCTATCATCATTTTGATAAGACTGACAAATGTATAAATCTATCCCACAACTCTCTTAGGGTTTAACTCAGTATTAGCCTTCAGCTATTAGGTGAGATTCTAATAGGCTTCTTGAATTCACCATGTTATTTATTAATTAGGACAAATGCACCATACTAATATACAAATTTAATACAGAGGAAACTGAGGTTGGTGTGTATATAGGAACTCTGTACTACCTTTTCAACTTTCTATAAATCTAAGACTACTATGAGATAAAAAGCTTACGAAGATGAGACTTTTCTTCCTTAAGGCATTTAAATGATATTTGATTTAACACTGGCAGTGAATGCAGTTAGATCAGCTTGAAGGTAGCAGAATAGGCCATCTCCCTAAATGTGTAGCCTTTTCTGGTTTTAAATGACCACATCTGAAGATCATGATCCTCATAAAATAAATGCAGGAAAAAGGGAAGAAGATGAAAAAAATAAAACCCTCATACATCTAATACCTCTAAATAAGCATGAATTAACATCACTGCATGAAATTACTATTTGATATATCCTGTGATTTAAAAGAAATCTAAAATTTAGAACCTTTAAGGATTATAATTTTCTTCCACAAAATATGCAAATATTTAATATAAAACTGTTCACAAAGTTAAAGTTGCTAAACACTGTTTTATAGAGAAAGTTTTCCTCATCAAATATTCGTTAGTGATTTTTAACAAATCCAAGACAAGCAAAGGTAAAAATTAATCTTTATTATGTATTTAAAATAGTATGAATCCTAAGATCTCATACATTTACTTGTGTGACAAGAATGCTTATTCACTTAGTGTGTTTTTTTCTAGGGGAAAAAAAAACACATTTACTATTTATTAATAGCATTTAAACATATTTGTAATCCAGCATCTACAGATTTTCAGTACAGTCCCTCCAGTGAGGGCCTATTTGCAGTTCTGTTCTACTTTATCGTGTTTCCGTGTTTCCTCCTCTTTTCTTCCTCTCAATTTCAACTAAGTCTCCCTTTTGTCTCATTCATTTCTCTTGACACTAAAGCTATGTATTTTATTCTATTGGTGGCTTGTCCCGAGGATAATTGTAAAATCTGTCTTTTTCCAATTATGAGAGGTGTTCTATAAATTCTTTGAGGTATATCCCTTTTGAGATGTGTGCCCATAACTCCCATTAATGTTGCCCATTTAAACTTGATCTATTTCTTTCCTTTTCTAAGTGACTCCAGTCTCATGTTAATGCAGTTTTGTTTATAATCTCTAAACTCCCCCTTACCTACATGCAATCTCTCACAAATGCTTTGCATGTGGGCCATTTATCAAATTGTATAGCACAAAATAATATAAGACCGACTGCCTTTCTTGAAGGGTGGAATATTATGGCTTCTTTTTTTGGTTGCCAAAATCCCACACTCTGTAAAATACAATATTTAAGTATAGTCAACTGAGAAAAAGTAGTATTGAGCTAAAATAAACTTAGCTTTAAAAATGTGTTTAGATTTCTCAATGAAAGAAAGACCTGTGGGAATTAATATCACAGAAGTTAGGTCCTAGATAATATTAAAAAATGACACACTCCTCATTTTACAGTTGAAGATACATTACTAGCTAATAAATCTATTTATAACTGAGAATATGTGCTAAATGTTTTCTGATACACGTTCTCTTGAATGTGGCTAATCTGTGAAAAGTTTCTCTAAAGGTTTTTTGATACACGTTCTCTTGAATGTGGCCAATCTATGAAAAGTTTCTGTTCTTCATATCCTATCATTTTCTTATTTTTTAAAAATGTTTACTTATATTTGAGAAAGAGGGGTGAGGGAGACACAGAATCTGAAGCAGGATGCAGGTTCTGAGCTATCAGCACAGAGCCCACAGCGGGGCTCCAATTCATAAACTGCAAGATCATGGCCTGAAGGAAAGTTGGATGCTCAAACTACTAAGCCACCCAGGCACCCCAATATCCTATCATTTTCTTAAACTTTTATTTTCCAAACTCCAAAGTAGCTCATAATACACACAGTTTTTTAATACACACAGTTTTTACTCATTCAATATCCCAGTTTCCAGAATACTACTCCCCATCATGATAATGAACTTCAATTCCATCCAACTTAAGTTTTCTATAATATGCATAGGATTATAAATATTGTATAATATTATTCACCTGTAGACACACCCCAGATATTGTCATCATCCAGGGTATACACTTATAAGAACAGGACAGTGGTGTCACACACTTGCTTACCTTTCCCTCCCAGCTAACCCTGTCCGTTGATGAACCTGGTCTCCCAGGGTCCCGTCCCCTCCTATTTTCACAGGCTATTCAGTTTGAATCTTGTGTATAAGGTCAACCACTCTACCACGCCTTTCACTCTCAGCCTTAGCTTATTTACTGCTCTGATTTCCTACCACAATCATGTGGCCAAAATAAGCCTTGAGTGGCCCCAATCATTTCATCTCTCAGATCTTACCCTGGCAGCTCAGGATTATTAAGAGAAATATTCTCAGAAAGTTTCCATTACAAATACAAGGTTTTAGCTGTCTGTGAAAATGCAGTTACATTCATAGATTAGTTTTGGTGTTTTTGTTTTTTTTTTTTTTAATCACCTCTGGTCAATTCATCTAGCCCTTTTTCTATTTTCTGCTATGGCTGTTTTGAAACCTTAAGCCCCTGATCCCACCAGCCTGATTCTCAATTTATCATCAAGCCTCTTGCTCACCAAAGTAAACAGTACTCTTTTCTTTCTTCTTCCCTTCTATCTCAGAAGTAATTTTCATCTTCAGTCTGTCTTCCCTCCAGGCTCAGGTGAAACTACCCCCTATCTTCTCCCAAGGTTGCAACATTCTGCCTTCTCCAAAATCATGGATAATTTAATTTCCTTCTTTGCTGTGTCCTTAATCTTCTGTCATCGCTCTTCTTCTTTCACTTCCTCCGTGTCTTACTTTCGTTAATTCATAACAATTTTAAATGTTTTTACTATTTCTTGCATCTTTTTCTGACATGGCTTCTTTTAAAAGTATCACCCTATATAATGCTTTCTTTCCACTGACATGTTTATATTAGATGATTTGCCTTTTCTGTCTTCCTTTCTAGTCCCTACTGTTTCCAAAATCTACTGCAATTTGATGATTGATGATTGTTCTCACCGTTTCACTGTTATTACTGAAAATAATGTTGATGGTATTTAACAAGCAAGATCTGACAATTTTACTGACCCTCACTCAATTTGCTTAAACTCTATTACTGACTTTACTTGATCTCTGTTTTCTGCAGGGCCCTCTCCTTCCATGGCAACTGAGACACTAGTGTATTTGACTTGCCTGTAAACACTTGCTTGTCAACTATGTTAACAAATCCTAAACCTGTATATTTGGGGTTAATATCTTTCCTTATTATCATATTTGTAATATGTTCTAATATCCCACATTAACTTCAAATGGGTAACTATAACCCAATGTTCCTGATAAAATCATCACCATTAACTACCCAGAAGCCACACCATCTTCTGTTTTCCCTCTTTTAGTTACAGTCTTTGAAGTAGTAATTTTCTTTATCTTCAAATTTAATCATTATGTCCTTCCAATTTTATCTCAAAACTCTCTGCTTGCTTTTATTTGTTCTCCTAATTCAAGTCCCCCTGTATCTGGTTAAAAATTATACTTTAAATAATTTTTTCTTCATGGGATTATTTTAATTAGTTGCAGTTTTTTGGTTGAAAATGGCAAAAATTTAATACCTGTGTGTGTGTGTGTGTGTGTGTGTGTGTAGTTTTGAGAGAGAAAGCACAGGCAGGGGAGAGGCAGGGAGAGAAAATCCCAAGTAGACTCCTCGCTCAGCACAGAGCCCGATGCAGGGCTCAAAACCGTAAGATCATGACCTGAGCTGAAATCAAGAGTCAGACATTTAATCAATTAAGCCATTCTGGGCCCTTAATTCCAATTACCTTAAAAGAACAAACAAGAAAGAATTGGTTGGGCCTAGTGACTTCAGAAGAAATGTCGGCCTCTGGCATGACTGGATCCAAGCATGGAGACAACATCCTCTGTTATCTGACTCTCACTATGCTTCAGTTTTGCTTACCTCTTTCTGTTTGTTCCCATAGTGGTGCTCTCAGGTGTATTTTATCAATTTAGTAATGCAATTATATGAAATGCTTATTATCTGATAGTTCCAAGTAATTCATTACCTAGACATACTTGATTTGTTCTATGTCTCATTAGAAAGACTGGAGGAAGTTACACCTGAATTGGCCAAGTCTGAGACTCATGCCTATCCTATAGTGAGAAGCGTGTTAATATCTATACAGTGTACAATAACAGTGAAGAGAGGGAGCTCGATACCCGAAAGGAAAATGCTTGACAAGATAATAGTGGATGTCTCTTATATCTGTCTAACATACAAGCCTGAGACTTGACAAGTACAGCCCATATTCTTGAGTATGGCATTCAAAGCCCTCCACACACTGTCCAGCCTGCCTCTCTGTTTCAGCTCTCCCTGGCCCCTAGCTTCCAATGGCTCAGTCCTAGCCACGCTGGTACTCCTGGCTCCCTGAGGTACAAGCCATAAATTACTTGCTTTTAAGTTTTCAGCACTGTGCAGAATGCTGAGAAGAGTTTGCTGGCAGAGTATGAGCTCAGTAAGTATTTGGTAATTCAAGTCTCAGCAGCTGAGCCTGTGCAGGAAGTAGCTGAAATGAGCATTTAATTTACTGATGCAAACGCCAGGGGGTGGGGGAGAACCAGGTATTTATATGGACCCAGTTTTATAGGGACAAAAATGTTTTGTTTATTGCATTTTGATATTTGAAGTTTATTTCAGGAACACATTGGTGGAGGAGACAGAAAGGACTGGATGTTCTCTACTCTCTCTGAATGCATCTAAAATTTAGTGTAAAATGTATTTTTCTATCAGCCTTCCCTAGGTTAATGATCCAAAGCTACTCCGAACCAGCATCTCGGTGTAACACTTTGGCATGGTTTTTTGCTATGCAGAACACAGTACTTTTCCAAAGATGAAATAATCCTCTCCACCATATTTTGCACACATAGCTCTGCCCCTTCCCCCCAATTTTAAGAGAAAAAAATGGGCAAAAAAGGCCATTATGTTTTTAATGAAAAATCCATGCAAAATAGTGACATTAAAAACTGTCACAAAACACAATAATCTACTTTATAAATTGGGTTCAACACAAGTATGCTTTTTTTAAATATAAACCTGTATTTTATATGATGTTGGTTCTCTGATGTAGGAAATTCATCTTTATAGCTTGACTAATGTAAGATATAGGATTGAATGCAGAACTTCATGTAAAATCACAGAAAACACTAAAAGCCTATCTGACACAGCTTGGTCATCTATCTGTAGGTCATATCCAGGCCAAACACAGGTACACAGACAGTTTGGCCAATGACCTCAAGGAAAAATGTCTGGAATCTCAATAGATGTTCTATTGCAAAAGTTGATAAGCCCGGTCATGATTAGCCTAAGACCAACTTACCCTTCACAGTCACTTTTCAATTATCCATCCATCCATTGAAAAAAACCCTAGATAAATAGGGGTTAAATGGGAGCTACGTAAGTATACATATTTCACACTCAAGATAATGTGGGTCATGGCTTCCATGATTGTTCTTATTTGATATCATAACATGATTTTACCTACTTTATACCTAGGATTTGGTATTTTCAGTATGTGGAATTTATGAACAGGTTTCTTTTTCAACAACTATTTGCATCTTCAAAATCCTCTTTAATCAGTGTGTCTCTACTTCCCAAACTGGCGGTCACACAACGTGCAACTTGTAGCTTCTACAATAATTGTTGCCATGCTTCATCTGACAATACAGTCATCAGTAGTTGTCAGACTTCGGTGCAATTCACATCATCTTGAAATGAATAAAAACAATCCAGGTGCCCAAGCCTAGTGTAGTGAGATAAACATAGGCCTCTATTTTTACCAATGCGCCTCAGTGATTGTGACCCACACCAAAGCTGGATAATTGCTGAATTAGTCTTTCCATTAATATGGACTTAAACTACAACAAAAACCAAAGCAACAACAATAACAACAAAAATCAAGACTCCCCACGATTCATTCTTTGTTCTAAAAACTTACATATCCACAAATCAAAATCACTCTCTAGGGCTAAGAACCCTGTCCCCTTTTTAAACATTTTCTCCCTCCTCATATTACATGTTATGTTCTCTATCAACACAGATTAAGCAATTTGGATAAAAAAGAAAAAATAAAAACACACTTATCTTAAGAAACCCAGCTTAAATTAGCTAAATTTAAGCATAATAAAGAGTGCAATTTATGGGCAAAGTAAGCCACACCTTTCTAGCTTTTTTTTTTTTTTTTTTTAAATAGTAGGTGCCCTGGTGTCAACACTGCACATACTATATCTAGGTCTTTGTCCCTCTGACCCTTATGCCTAGAGTCATGCCACCCCCACCTCCCCTAGACCATTCCATGGCTGACTCATCATTCATGACTCAGCTCAGTAGATTCTCTTCAGAGCATTTATTACTATCTTACGTTTCCTCATCTATTTTTTTTTTCTAAAATTTTTTAATGTTTTATTTATTTCTAGGAGAGAGAGAGAGAGACAGCGTGAGCAGGGGAGGGTCAGAGAGAGAGGGAGTCACAGACTGAAGCAGGCTCCAGGCTCTGAGCTGGCAGTCAGCACAGAGCCCGACGCGGGGCTCGAACCCACGAACTGCGAGATCATGACCTAAGCGAAAGTCGGACGCTTAACCGACTAAGCCACCCAGGCGCCCCTCCTCATCTATTTTTTTAACTTATGTTTTGCCAATCTCTTATGTCAAGACTGTTTCCAAACACCTAAGATAGTGCCCCACAAATAATAGGTAGTCAATATATATTTATTAAATGAATAAACTAATGAAAGGATAAATGAATGAATAATTCATCCAAGAGTCATCATTCAATAACTAATACAAATTTCTATGATATGCAAATGTTTTCATGTATAGTCTTTCAGCTATATTAGGCATTTACTGTAAATAGGAAATTATTTCTTTCATAAGAGTAACTTTACAAAATAAAAGTATACTACAAAGAATTTTTTTTTAACGTTTTATTTATTTCTAGGAGAGAGAGAGAGACAGCGTGAGCAGGGGAGGGTCAGAGAGAGAGGGAGTCACAGACTCTGAAACAGCCTCCAGGCTCTGGGCTGGCAGTCAGCACAGAGCCCGACGCGGGGCTGGAACCCACGAACCGCGAGATCATGACCTAAGCGAAAGTCGGACGCTTAACTGACTAAGCCACTCAGGCGCCCCCAAAGAATTTTTTTAAATGGGAAATATCTGATGAGTTAATTGAATGAAGTGATTAGGAATGGAGAAGTTTTTGACAAGCTGGCTCTACTCCCAATCAATTGACCATTTTCACACTGTAAATCTGAGCACTAAACATAAGTTAAGAGAACTAAATTATTTTCTTTGTTTGTTTGTTTTAAGTTTATTTACTTATTTTGAGAGAGACAGTGCAAGCAGGGGAGGAGCAGAGAGGGAGGGAGAGAGAGAGAATCCCAAGTAGGCTCGGTGCTGCCTGTGCAGAGCCTGATATGGGGCTTGAACCTATGAAGCCACAAGATCATGACCTGAGCCTAAAACCAAGAGTTGGACGCTCAACTGACTAAACCACCCAGGCGCCCCAGGAGACCTGAATTACAATTTTATCAATAACCTAAACTAAACTTGTGTTTTCTGTGTGTATACAATTAAGGGCTTAGATAATGTAACCCTGAAATTCCATTTCAACTTTAAGGCTCTGTGAATGAAATGAACTTGAGGAAGAAAAGATAACTTCATCATGTCCCTGTGAATATAAAATTAATATATATTGCTCAGTGAATTCATAAATTCCTGAGTTTTTTTGCAAAGTGGATAAAGCTTGCCATAATCTGTATTTCATGACTATTATAACAGTATCTCTCATTTGTATCTCTCATTTGTATAACACTTCAGTTACAATTTACCCATTAGTTAGCAATTTTCAAGAACTTTCACCTACATTATCTTAATTGACTCACAAACTATACCTATATATATATATGGCCCTATATATAAGCAGAGATGATATCATCCTTCAATTTCCCCTCCTCACCTCTACAGCCCCCGAAGGAAGGTAATTGATGTTTAGACGTTTAAGTGATTCACCAAAGTGTATACAGTTAGCAGTCGTTGACTATTTTTTTTTTGTACTAAGTCAATATTTTAACTAATAATATCAATGCTATTTCCTCCCTTATGCTGGATCTGTCTGCAGCCCAATTATGCTGTATCTGCTGTAATGTGTTCTTAAACTTGAATGCCAAAATTCAGAATCTTTATTGTAAGATCTCTCATAAGATGCAGACTCACATATTCAGTAACCTATTGGATATTATAAATTGGTTATCCTATAGCTACCTAGAAGTCAACACTTCTTAACACGTCATTCCTAAACTAGTTTAAACATGTTCCCTGACAGAGAAAATGACATAATTCATTATCCAGTTGCCTGGGCTAAACACTTAATAGTCATCCTTTTTGCCATTCAATCAACCTTGAGTAGAGGAAAGAATACTCCTGAGATTTAATAATGGGCAAAGTTGGTAGTAGAGAGAACAAAAGCACGTGGAAAATAAAACCTAAAGAAAGACACTACGTGCTCCTCTTTTCCTAACTGACAACTTTTCTTTTTGAGAATTTCTAGTCTGGGTGACTTTAATATCACTGGATAGAAAATTAGATGGTTCCTGTAAATCATGGGGAATTATCTCTTTCATAAAAGCGACTTAAAAATAAAAACATCCAATTGAAGCATCAAAGAAATAAAAAAAATCACCAAATGTTTGATATTTGATTTCTAGCCCAGAATGATCCCATCTGGCCATTCCCCTGATGAACTCCTCTGATATATCCTGATAAATCACACTAAAAATATATCTTCCTTATTTTGAAATTTGCCTACGTACCTTATCATTGGAATCTTATGGTTTTGGATAGAGAAGGCATTTTCATCTTTGCCATCTCTATAAAATGAAACTACTTCTAGATTATTAAAATACTATAAAAACACACTAATTTAGAGTCAAACACCACAGGTATTATATGAAACATTGACAGAAAAGAAGAAAGCATAAAATCTGGTAAAGATAAACATTAGTTCATTAGAACATGAATAAATATTTGCATATAAATATAATATGTATATTATTTTACTATCACTAGGATATTTATACTGCACACTGTGTTTTGTTCTTAGTAAGCAAAGAGATCCCAATAGAACTGTATGTTGTGCATTCTTTTCCCAGAAGAGAACACTTTGGAAAAAGTTCATTGGTAAGATTCTTTTGGCTTCTGGTAGCTTCCAAGCACATATTACATTCTTGGTTTTGGCTTTAACCCATTTTTAAAACTAGAATAATAATAAAAGTAACTTGAAAATCACATGGACTTCAGATTTTGCCTCAGTAATGAAGAACATATCTTATGGACCAGATGTTTTGGGTTAAATCTAGGTTCTGTAGTAACAGATGTGTGACATTGAGCAGACTCTGATTTGCTTCATCTGTATGGTGGGGATGACAGTGGCATCTGTTGTATGAGATGGTTATGAGTATTAAATGAGTTACTATATGTGAGGCACCTGAAACAGAGTATAGCACACAGTGCTATTAAATGTCTGTTACAGTACTGATATTGCTATTAAATCTACCTATTTAATATTTCTCTATTCCATCAGCTTGCTTCCACACCATCCTTAAGAGTGATGACTGTAAGGGCGCCTGGGTGGCTCAGTCAGTTGAGCACCCTGCTCTTGGTTTTGGCTGGGGTCAGGATCCCAGGGTCATAGGATTGAGCCCCACGTGGGCCCCATGCTGAGCATGGAGACTGTTTGAGATTCTTCAGTCTCTCTCTCTCTCTGCCCCATCACTCACTCTTTCAAAAAAACAAAGTGACAACTATAATAAAATCTGTTTCTAATTTTATCTTCTTTTTTATATAGTCTGAGCAGAAACACACGTATCTCCAGTTTTAACAGGTATGTATTTCCTTTTTGTACACTGGAGTTCTTTAAAACTGGTACATTCCTATATGTAGTTTGTGTAATGTTTTTCCCTCTCTCACTGAATTCTTTTTCTAATGTTTCCTATAGTGTTGATAGTTTATTGATTTTCATATTTTATATTATTAGTTTACTCCATGTGTCATTATAATATAAATTAATGTTCTATTCTCTTATGAATATACATTTGGCTTTACTGCTATTTTAAAAATAATTATCAACACTGCTGGCTTTCCTTTGGTAATTTCTAGAGTATTTTTTTCACTTTTTAATTACATCCTTTATATGACTGTATATTCCAGTGGACTAAGCTGAAAGTCTGTTTATACTTGATATGTGTGGAAAACACAACCCATAAAATGCAGGATTCACACCTCCTTCAAACATTTGGACTTTTAAATATTTCAATTGCAGTAGACATAATATAGATAAAATTATATGTCTAATAGGCTCACAAAATCTTCCCTCTAATAAAATGTACTATGTAGAGGTAACACATACAAAATGACATAATTGTTTATATTTAATATTTGAAAATGAAGCTATATCAGGGTAGAGTCGGTCACTAAAGAATTTTATTGTGAACCTGCAATGCGACAGGAACTTGGTTGAGTAGATTGTTTTTCAGGTTTTTAAGTGTTATATTTCTATTGACACATTGAACACATTCAGACCAGCCCTAAAAATAAAAAATTAAAAAAAAAAAAAACACAAATTTAAGAGAAGGAAGACTTGCTATGTTTGGAGGCTCTGAAATGAGAATGTTCTCATTTCCTAAGGCAAATAAAGTGGCAAACAATGAAGTGATACAAAAGTATAAATGTAACAAAATATGAAAGATACTAAAGTATAAATGTAACAAAATATGAACTATTAGAAACAAAGCCTCAGGATATGCCAAGAACTTGAGCTAACCGTGTATTGTTAAGGCTTTAATAAACAAAAGGTTTAACTCTTTTGGGGGGGAATTTTCTCTCATTTTAAAAGAAAATTATCTTTTGTAAGCCATTTGTTTGTAAGTCACTCTACTGGATAGTTTCTCTATATTTGTGATCACATTTAATCCTGACATCTCACAGAGGTGTAGTTAGTACAACAGCAGTGACAGACAAATGAGGCTAGAGACTCCAAATTTACATGTCAAATTGGCAGTTATTAATGGACAATGATGGGGTTAAAATGCAGGTCAACCTTACAATGTTTTTTGTTTTTGGTTTTTTTTTACCTTTTAAAGGAGAAAATGACATACTATCCTAAAACCCACATACACACACACAACAACAACCGTACAACAATTGTACAAACAGTATGCAAGCCCTCTAAGAGCATTCAACATATATAGTAATCACTATATATGCAAATCAACCATTAAGTAAAGATTCAAAGTACGCACTTCCTTTTAATATTAGCATGTGAATAAGATGGTCATTTAAAATCACTTCTAATTATGTCCAACTATTAAAGATTCAGAGTTTACTGATGTATTTCAAAACAATTAACTGTCAGAAAACAGAAAAAGCTTGTGTTACTCTTTAAAACAGCGAAATATCTCTCACTATGACCTGCTTTGATTTTGTTGATTCAAATAAGTGCCAGATATTTTCATTCAGCTGAGAATTTATGTGTGTTACAACTATCAGGATGATGGGCTCAGTGTCCTGCTTAATCTTGCTATTCTACTAAGATTAACCATGTGAAAGAAAATAAGCCCAGCATGTCAGAATAATTCAACAATTAAGGAAAAGTATTATTACCTTATAAATAACTAGAATGAGTGCTGAATAAAAGGAAAGCAAAACAAACCTTGCTTCTTGTTTCATTACTTGCTGCTGTTCAAGGTCAACTTATCAGCTATTCACTGTCTTCCTAATGTAATAACCAAGCCCTGCATGGAACAAAACCATAAAAGTCATGCGGAAGATTCAAAAAGAAGTGTCAGGTGAGAGAATATTATGAATAAAATGTTCAAATAGGAATTAATTAGAATATCATATTTTTTATCAAAATATATTGTTCCTTATGAGATGACAGGTAATACATTCTAATGTCAATAACTGTGCATTACTATTACTGCTAGCTGAAAGCCCTTGTCACTCACAACACACTACATTATATCTGGCATTTTGCGATGCCAGTTCCTTTGGGATTACAAAAAAAATAATACCCTCATTAACAGAGTGATAAGTATTTGAATGCTGTGCCAACATTTAACTCATGTCTGCCAATCGAAACAGGAAAATGTTCTTTATTGATTGGAGAAAAGATCTTGTTTGAAGATAATTGACTCTGAGTCTTTCATTGACATAATACCACCTCCGGAAGAAACATATGCTCAACTTAGAAAACAAAGGTTAGATGTAAGAGTCTGATCACTTTCTCCTTGCTCAAGCACAGCTCCTATTGACTTGAGTGAAAATTCTGTCTGCCTGCAAATCAAAGGATTATAGATCATCTGGTCCACTTTAGAAGCAGAAAATGGTCTTCAAATAAGAAGCTTATACAGAAGCAGGGCTACGAAATATAGACAGCCAGTGTTCTCTCACAGAAACATGCAGGTAAAGAGTGGGGTGGCCAAGAAAATAATAACTATTCCAAAAAGGACACACTCACACATATAAACACTTTACTGTACTAAAATAATCACAGCTGAAATGCTGGTACAAGTGAGATGCTCAGTTTTAGAAATGTTAAATTTGAGATACCAATGAAACGTCCAAGTAAAAATGCCCAGTGCCAAAAGTAAAAAAAAATGTTATTGAGTGTTGAGGTGGAGAGTGGAAATAAACATGTATCCCACACACACAGCTACCAAACAAAAAGAATTCTGCCTTAACGATGGAGTGCCTGCCAGGGCATTGTGGGAGTGAACATCAGGGAAATTGGATGTATCAGCAATAAAAACTGAGGTGCAGTGGGAAGCAAGGTGAAAGGAAACCGAGGTGGCTGCTGACCCAGAAGCCAAGGCGAGAAATGCTCGAAGGAGGGAGGGAGTGATGTACTGTTGAAAATGCTGCTGGGAGCCAAGTAAAGGATCCGAGCCGACCCTGTGATTCCACACTACGACTCTAACAAAATCAAGTTTGGTGAAGTTATGGGTACGAAAGTATGACTTTATGGGTTCCCAAAGGGAATGGGAGATGAACACTGTTAGATACCAGGACAGCACTTTGAAGGAGCCTTCCTGGAAAGCAGAGCAAGAAACTCATTGGTCAAATAGGAAATGGCCTTAGGAGAGGGGTTTTATGCTAATAGAAATGATCACAGAGGGTGATCCTGGCAAGGCAGGGGGACGACAGGAGAGGTCTGTGAGTAAATGCCTGGCATCACTAGGGAACGCAGGCGATTCACTACTGCCGTGGGATGCAAGAACACATACGCGGGCCATGTCCAAAAATGTAACAAATTCAGAGTCTGTGGGTTGGACACATCAGATGCATCTACCCAAGGGACTGTGAGGATGCCAGACAACGATCATAAAGTTACAGGTCACAGTTCATTTTTACAGGTGGTAAATATATCAACTTTTTTTTTAAAGGCATATGCTAAATAGCATTAAACCTATTCAAACCCATGAAACCCACTAAGTAACAGGTTCCCTTGTGCCCAGAACTTGTGGCTCTGAGGACCAGAACGGCCAGAGTTCTGTCTGCTTTCACAAAGCTGCTGTGCTTCCTAAGTCCACGCATTCATTAACCCAGAAATCCACACACTGTGAGCTGTCCTGAACCACCCACGAGGCTAAAAAGAATCCTGACCCTTCGGCAGTGGCTGCTGCCTCCTGTCCCCAGATGAACAGTCAGCAAAATTACATTTTAAAAGGGAAAAACATTACCAAAAAAGAAAAAAAGAAGTAATAAGACTTAAAAAATACATATACTGAAATCAGCTTCATTAAAACCAAAATGTCACTCATGTTTTAAATAAAGTATTAGGTAAAACTATTATATTTTTAAAAATCTTCAAATGGTAAAACTGTCATGGTGCTCTTATGTTATAGATCAGGGGGTCTGCTGGCTTGACCTATGGTGCTTTGGGGGTCCACGTGGCAGCAAGGTACCTTCCTGTGCCCACTCACCATGCTGAATAGGTTCAAATATAACAGGAGATGAGACACATTTTTACTCCCGAGGGCTCTCACTCATTCCAGGGGCACCAGCATACCTAACGTGGCCACTGACCCTTGCTCACTTTCCTCCATTATCAGCTTTAGCCGCTGACCCCCAGGAAAGTGGCTGGGGGTGAGCACATCCCTCTCTTCTGGGCTCCATGAATGCCTGGTCAGGGTGTACTGTTCCTCACAAGAAGTCTCACTGTACTAAAGTTGCTTGGGGAGGCCTCTCATTTCCTACAGTATACTTAAGGGCAGCACAACTACATTCCAGGAGCTGTCTCTCCTGAACACAAGGCCAAAAGGGCACCTTCTGGAAAGTAATCTCCCACCCTTGAAGGGGAGGTATGAAGGCCAAGGTGAAGGCAAAGCAGGAAGTAGATAGATCTCATCCACCCAGGGAGGACTGAGGGCTGACCAAGGAACACTGATGGCTCCTCCTCTCCTCCTTGGAGAATTGATGGGTATAGAGAGAAATCTGGGACTTTTCTTACTTTTTTTGGGGGGGGGGGTGTTTACATGATGGCCAATGGGCCATCTCATTTAGTTCATGTGCCATGGGTTGGGTTCCAGCAAGTACTCAGCAAGGCCAGATTCATTCTTGTACCTGAAAAAGCCGACATCAGTAACAATTTGCATTTCTACACCATCACGGACATGCCCTTGACCAACAGGCTGACCAGCAAGAGCTGCAACTCCAAAGGGGCAGCTGTTCAGGTGCCGTGGTCCACGGGTAAGATCATGTCTTCTGAGAGGGGCCTCGGAGCCTGGTATATCCAGCTGGGGAGGCTCAGCATGTGTATCAGTCAGATGCCCTCCTCTGTGGTTCACAGGGACACAACGGAATCTCGAAATGCAAGAAGGCCTCCCAGCACTGGTGGCAGCTCATTAGCAGCCAGGTGAGTAGAATCTTGCACCCACGCCCGAGAGTCTTGCAGCAGTAGTTGAAGATGGCTGTCCTCTGTCAGCTCAGCCAAGTACATCAGCACGGGCCTCAGGAACAAGACCAGGTCCTTCTCGTCAGATCTGCAGGACCCAGGTGATTGGGAACTGGTTGGGGGTACTGCTTGAAGCACTGGGAGATGCCGGGAGCTCAGTGTACATGTGGTGTCCGCACCCCTGCCCCACCTGGGTGAGCCCCAATGCTCTCTCAGCCTTGACACATCACCCCAAAGCAGAGACTAGCAAGAAAGCCAGAAGGGACAGAGCCACGGGATTAAGACAGATACCTGGTCTGTCCCAATACTGGAAGAATCACCAGATGAGGGTCGTGGTCACCTGTTTCTCAGCTAGGCACCTAGTTCTTACTCTCTTCAAGGTAGCAATGTCTTCCGTTTTATAAAATTATAGTCCTTAAGGTCACATCTTAAGCCACTTGCTTAAGCTCAACGTAAGCAAGTTGAGCCACTTGCTCAACCACTCTCACTAAACTATTTTAGTGCTTCATTCACATCATTCCTTTAGCTGGGAAATCTTTTCCTCCTCTTGGCATCTGAGGGATGCCACCACTAATACGGAAGTTCCCTCTTCGGGTTCTTACAGCACTCATAAGACACTTGTGTGGTAGCACTTACAATATTTACTAAAGTTTCTAGCCGAAGTGTTTGCCTTCTCTGCTAGATTCTAAGAATAGCTGTTATATATTATGTATCTTCATATTTTCAATCCTTAGCTCACTGCTTAGAATATAAAATCTCAAGAATGCCTGCAAAGTCCTACATGTGCTGAAATATATGTATAAGCAGCCACACGGATATAGTGGCAATGAATGCTAAAATGTAAGCATAAAATCAGAATTCCTTTTAAGAAGAGAACTGCCTTTGTTTAAGAAAATGGTTTGATGGGGCACCTGGGTGGCTCAGTCGATTAAATATCCACTTTAGCTCAGGTCATGATCTCATGATTCTTGAGTTTGAGCCCCACACCTCTTAGCCCAGAGCCTGGAACCTGCCTTGGATTCTGTGTCTTCGTCTTCCTCTCTCTCTCTCTCTCTCTGCCCCTTTGCAGCTCATGCACATGTTCGCTGTCTTTCTCTCTCTCTCAAAAATAAATAAACATTTAAAATTTTTAAAAAATGCTTTGATGAACTGTTTTTGCATGTAGGGTGGGAAGGAGAAATCATATTACTGGAAGGGTAGAAAGGAAAAGACCATATTGCTAGAAGATGGAAAAAGACTTGCTTCATGCATCTTATCCTGGAGGACAGCCTCCCGCCAAATGGAACACCTATCTCAGATTTCAGGCAAGCAAGGAGTAAGTTTTTATTCCATTTGAATCATCATACATTTAGAATCTTAAGGGAGGTTAGCAAATATCCAAGACTTCAGTATCAATGCATAAAAGGAAAATACTTGATTAAAAATAATTTAACTGATCCAGTTCCTACTGTTGTAGGACAATGCAGGTTTTGTACTACTCTACATCCTAATTATGTCAAAAATTCTCAAGTGATCTTATTTTATACTTTGTGCAATCTCAAGAAGTCTGCTACATGTCCCTTTAAGTAAAGAGAATAGGTCTCCTTTTTTTTTTTTTTTTTTTTAATTTTTAATGTTTTATTTGTTTCTGAGAGAGAGACAGTAGGCAGGAGAGGGGCAGAGAGAGAAGGAGACACAGACTCTGAAACAGGCTCCAGGCTCTGAGCTAGCCGTCAGCACAGAGCCCGACGTGGGGCTCGGACCCACAAACTGTGAGATCATGACCTGAGCCGAAGTCGGATGCTCAACTGACTGAGCCACCCAGGCGCCCCTGAGAATAAGGTCTCCTATGTACTACTGTTAGTGTAGGAATGAAATTCTTCATGTTTATAACTGTAATCAGCTCAATGAAACATTAGGTATTTTCGTTTCCAATTTTAATGTCTTATTTTAACTGTCATTCAAGTTTTTCTCACTTGCTATGCTAGTATATTGAATATAGTTTTAATAAGCTGTTAATAATTAGACCCAATTATCTTTCAATATGAAGAGAGGAAAAAATAGGGTTTTTTTTATCACTTACTCAGATACTGTGGCAAGTGATTTTTTTTATAGATTTTATTATATTAGTATTATTACAATTCTCCACGTTATTCTATTTGAGAGATGACGGTATACAGCAACCAATGACTAATTTTCCCAACATTACACATAATTCAAATCTAACTCTATGATCCCATACCCAATCTCTTTAAATGTCAGCTGTAGTATCTAGCCATCTCTTCAGTCTTCAACTACTATACTGTGCTCATTGTTGCTGAAAAACTTCCTTGCTCTCTTAACTCTACATGCTATATTCTAAACAATGTGAAATATATATTTTTATCTTAAATATCTCATTTTCAGATACATATTTCTAACTATATCCTAGATATTGAGATATGGAAGATACTGTGGCACCAAACTGAATCTATTTTATATACACTTACATTTTCCACTTCTTCTATATTTAATCCTGAGTTCATTGCAAAACCATTCACAAACTTGAAAATCACCCTCAACCCATGTATCTATTTTATTCCATGTATTTGATAACTGGAGAGTTCTGCCTACACTGCTTCTGAAATCCTTCTCGGTGTTGTCCTTGCATCTTGATCTCTGTGTGAAGCAGGGTGCCAGAGGGAAACAGGTGGATTGCCAAATCTGCTACGTTTAGAATGTTTCAGACGGTTCTATTTTCAGGGCAGGATTTAGGGAAGTGAGCAGAGACAATGCAGTATCTCCGAACTATCAACACTGGAGTAGTTCTTTCCACTACTCAAGGAAAGAGAAAGGAGAGAGAACTTACCAGAAACCAGAGAGGCAATTAATACACAGAAGGTGGCTTGATACAAGTGGTCTTCAGAAAATAGATAAGCTAGGAGGGATACAGCCAAATAAATAATTATTTTTAGCTGACTCCATGCCTATTGTCAAATTTCCTACTGCTACTTCCCATCGCCTGATCCCAGAATCTAATTGGAAATTGGAAGACCACAGAATGCAATCACTTTAACCCAGCCTTGTAGGGAAAAGATTAGGAGGCAGAATGGTGAAGAGCGGACCTTTGTTTGAGTTCTCATGTCTTTTCCTAACTTCTGCCCTAGCCCCTAATTACCATTCCAAGTTAAAGTCATGTATTCTTTCAAAATGAGAAATCTGACTTTTATTCTTCGTGACATTAAATTCTGAATGGAATCCCTGCATCTTCAGAGATAACTACAAAATATTTAATAATCTATAAAAAACTGTTTACTTCCAACTCTTGGTTTTGGCTCAGGTCATGATCTCATGGTTCGTGAGTTCAAACCTCGCATCGGGCTCTACACTGGCAGTAGGGAGCCTGCTTGGGATTCACTGCCTATGTCGATCTGTCTGTCATTCTCTCTAAATAATTAAATAAACATTAAAAAATATATTTTAAAAAACTGTTGAAATTTGCACCCTCTTTAAAATGTATTATAGCTCTCACTTTATGGCCTAAAACCATGCAATTTTATTTTATTTTATAAATAGTGCATGCGCGCACTAGTGGGGGAGGGGCAGAAAGAGAGAGGGAGACAGAGGATCTGAAGCAGGCTCTGCACTGACAGCAATAAGCCCAACAAGGGGCTCAAAGTCTCAAACCATGAGATAAGGATCTGAGCCCAAGTCAGATGCTCAACTGACTGAGCCACACTGGTACCTTCCAAAAACATGCTATTTTGACTAGCCATGCTATACCAAACCCTCTTTAACACCCTGCTTCTAGTGAGCTCCTTTTCTTCTTTTAATATCTTGCTAAAAGTCATTTCTCTGTGAAACTTCCATCAGTTTTCAGCAAAAATTGGTGCTTTTCATTTACATTTCTGTAGTCTTTATACATCAACACTTGTCTTATTATAGCCTTGTCTTATTATATGCATATCTGTAAAATCTATACTTTGTTCTCCTTGAATTTGAGAAAACTGTTAATTACTGTGAGATATCTTGTACCTGATACATAAGATATATTCAGAAATATGGTGGCTGGATGAAACTAAGAAAAGAAAGACATTATTGCAATTATTGGTGTTCCTGTGTCTCTCTAAATACATTTATTTTCACTTAAAAATTTATCTCTCTCTCTCTTCATTACTTTCCTTTTATGGTACCATGTTATGCTAACAGCAGATGCAATCATAAATTTCACTGGTTAACCTCCCCATTTTGTATCAAAGTTAAGGTGCTGTGAATTTAAGTTCTGTGTTTCATGTCATACATATTTAAGTATTCGAATCAAGATTATAACTCAGTATTTCTGACTGCCGGATGTGTTCTCTACTACACTGTATTATAGATCTCTGTCCTTCTTTGCCCTTCTCTCCTGTTTATGTGAGATTTTCCAGTGCAACTCAACAATATCCATAGGCTTTTCTGGAGGAAATCAAGGGAAAAAAATTTACTCCTCAAACCTGACATACTTTAAAAGTTAGATGACCAAAATATTGAGTTTATTTAAGGTGAGATGGGCAAAATATTAGGCAGTTTAAGGCAGATAAATGATGTGGAAGAAATGAAATTACAAAAAGTTACAAATAATGAAAATTGAATATATCAGGACATAATTTACTTTATCAATTTATCTGTAGACTCTTCCATAGCATTCATACTCTCGCAGGTTTAAGTGAGGTAAGAAGGGACAAATGGGTGATAAGCATCTTAATGTGATGGCATCCATAAAATCTACATGTCACATTTCATCCAAGAGCTAATTTTCCATTTGAATTATGAACATCTGTAAATAGGAGACAGAAGTGTAAAGCCTGAAACAGCTATGGCTCTTGACCCTTGGCTGATTGAAATGTGAGGACCTCAAACAAAAATAAGTTTCGGTTAAGTTCCAAACTAAATCATCAGATGATGATAAGATTTTTAAATAGAGTAAATGTAAATACTGATATTGAATCATATGGTGTATACAGAAGTATATGTAAATGTCATTTGTAGGTCATTGTAACCCTCTACAGCCACACAGCAGGCATCCTCTGCAAGCTTTCACAGCAACAATGAAAGTCAAAATGTTCAAGTGTTCTGACAAGGGTATGATGATTTATGCAACACAAATCTCTTTCAGTACTTAGTAAATAAACCAGTGCTTTCACTGATATATTTGAAAATATTCAGTATAGATCTGCAATTGCCAAAACATCTTTACATGCTATTTCCAAAGTGTTATGTATGTATTTATGCATGTCTTGACTTGTTCCAGAAAGGATTAAATGTGATCAAAATACATAGACGACAAAATAAAATATACTCTGGCAAGGATGAGTGTGAATGCAGTGCTGAATGATACAGAGAGGTGACTACTTTGATTAAGACTAGAGGCATATTTTGGCTAAATATCTTCTTTTAATTCACTGGGAATGGTGTGTATATCATGTGCAGAAATAGACTCCCAGAATATAAGAGTATAGCTGCAAAACTTTCATTCAACATCTTTTATTAGATTCACTTTACATTTTAATTACAAAAAAGAATATACTCTTGATTTTAAAAAGTCTAAAGCAGACATGGAGGAAGTAAGAGTCTGTCTCCTCTCTGATGTTGTACTTCCCATATTTTGTAAAGTATAAAATATAGAGTAGGAATCAGTGTAGATGCTACTAGTAGAGATGGAAGATCAGGTGATGTTGGGAGCCATTCTGAACTTAGTAGTTGAGAATACTCCTTATGAGGTTAAGGCAAGTTTGCATGGTCTCTTGCTGTCAGATCAGGACCCCACTCAATTGTTTCTGCTTGAGCACCAACCCCCAAAGCACGTTGTTGGTTGGCATCTGGGAATGACTTATTCTGGCCCTGGTATGATGACTACACCTTGTGAAGGAAAATGGGGTAGCTTGGAAAAACACTGATGCTTAGTAATCTGGAAATAGTGATCAGGACTAAGTAATCGATGACACAAAAAGGTCAGCTATTGCCTTCAGGTGCCACGCTCTGTGGCTAATGTTTAGATGCTTTCTCTTGTGGTTATGGGAGCAAACATTGCATTTCCTGAAAAACCTGCTTTCCTTAATATTTCCCATTAAGCGATAAGCAGGCTATTGACCCCTGCTCACAAAGAACTAACTTTTGCCTTTACTGTGCTAAAAACATTACCCTGTTTGTATCGGAATGCTAAAGATACCTTCCTTCCTCATATGATGAGCTTGAGTACCCTTATCTAAACCATAATAATAAGGTTATGCATATCAATGTTCTAGAAAGTTTTTACTGATCAAAAAATTTACCATCAGAAAGCCACGTCGGTGCCATCCCCCAAGCACTTAATCATAAAATAAAGCTGAGTCTCAGACAGAGCAGAGATGCCTGCCTGGTGACCAGAAAGAATCTTGGGGCTCTCTCATCTCTCCCTCGTGGACACTGTCAATCCCTCAGGGACCCCTGGACCTGCTGGAGCTGGACTCCGGCAAGGTTCCACTGATGTATTCAACACACATTTATTATGTGTCTATGATTCCCTAGGCTCTCTTTTGGGCTCCTTGCAAAACAGTGGTGAAATTGCCACATGCCCTACTCTCAGAAATCTGGGAGAGGCAGGCACACATTATTCAAATGTACTCACAACTATGTAATTACATATTCTGGGTAGATGCCATGCAGAACAGCAGGCTATTAATAAAGTTGGAAACCTGACCTCACCTGAGACATCAAAAAAGATTCCCCTATTTGGAGTTGGTCTGACCGGAGCCACAATGGATGAGATCAACTGTGTAAAGAAGACAGTGGAAAAGAGGACTGTTGAATCATTATCTGAAGGGGAAATAACATTGCAAAGGCTCTGGAGTTGAAAAAGAGATCAATTAATTTGTGAAAATCCAACTGGGAAGACACTAGTTAATTTAGGAAAATCTAAAGCACATCAGCATGTTTTAAGTGTGAAAGAGTGGGTTATGAAAAGGATTTGACAGAGATGGAGGAAAAGAGGAGATCACATAGCAGGAGACAGGGCTGTGGGTGCTTCTGCTGTTGACACCTCCTTTCCTGGACAATCCGCTACAGAATTTCATTTAGGTAAAATGCAAAACCAAAACTCTGATTACATGCAATAACAAAAATGTCATGACTCTCTCATCGTCACGGTATTTGATTTGGTCCTTACATTAAAGTATTGGATGTATCTCAAATCAGCTAACCACAATTTTGAGGTTATTTAAAATCTTAATTAATCCCTGAAAATAATATATTTTTCCTTCACTACTTGTGTTAGGCTCAGATAAAATGCTTCTCTGGGGTCCTAAACTGTTTCTATATCTACCTATGTACCTGAAGAAAATACTCGCTCATTGTGCATAAAAATAAATACCAAAATCTTTCTTACTTTTGTATTTGGAAATATTTGGCAAAGAGTGTTTTCCAGTTCTTTGGAAATGTTGGGTCATAGCAGAGATTTCATGGATGGGTTCTTATGCTACTCTCCCTGTTAAACAAAATTTCTATCCTTCTGAAGATTAAAGGGAAAGACATATCCAACCAAAGAAACAAACAAAATATAAAATAAACTAAGAAAAGAGAAAAAAAGCCATAATTAGAAATGACTATTATACTTACTTTCTTACTCTACAAATTTATAAATGAAAAGAACTACGTACCCTGACTTTCATATACAAACTTTTTCTGATTAACAGCTTCACTGATGAGGAAAAGTTCCTTACATAAGAATGCAAGATAATGAATGTGTGGTGAATGGTGAGATTGGAAATTAATTTTTAGCTTCTGAGTAAGTCGCTCATCTTCACGTACTAAAATCTTTGTGTAAAGGATTAATGGAGGGACAGATATTCACATATCTATTAGCTCATAGCTTATGTTTTTTGACAGGTGAGGCTTTCCGGGGACCTGGTTGCCACCGCATTGACTTATAATTAGTCTTGGAAACATTATAAGTGAGATGACCAGAAATTTGGATGCCTTGTGATTTGAAACTGTGTAGGGCACAAAATTACCTATAAAGTATGTGTCAAGGACATTTAAGTTGTATTGAATAAACATCTACATATCAACTCAAGTGCTTGCTTCAGCAATTCAATGATACATATAAAAAATAAAGAGAATTAAGAGTCATAGCAACAAATATAATCTGTAATCTTTGTGTCTCATTTTAAACAAAAATTTATAAAATGGGAGAAATGTAGAAAATTTCTACAAAAACGTATAAAAATAGATGTTTGAATATGAACAATGAATTAGATGGCATTAAGGAATTAGTGTTAAAATGTAATTGTGAAATTTAGGAGCCCATTCTTATTTTTAGAGGTGAATACTGAAGTATTTGAAGAATATATGTCATTATATTTATAATTCTTTGGAAAAAATCAATTAAACATATCTAACATTTGATAATTTTATGAATTTTAAAAATACTTTCTATTTACTTCTGTACATTTGAAGTTTTCCAAAGTAAAAAAAAAAATAGAGAAATCTTCAAAGAATATTAGTAAAAAACTACCTACTATTGACATAACATAAAGAAAGAAAAGAGAAAGGGAAGGGGATGGAAAGAAAGGGAAGATCATACATTTAAGGAAAGCTTTACATTGTTTTATAATGCCTAACATTTTTCTTAAGGTTTTGGTCCATAAATTCCAAGCACCTTTGCATCTGAGGGCTGCCAATTACCACATTTCTGCTTGGTACCTGTGGTTTGACTTTTTTCCAATCCTGTTATACCTTCTCAGCACCAGGTATTATTTTCAGAACCTCCAGTTTCAATGTCTTAACCTGATCTTGACCGACATCCAGGTTCTTCATGAATGTCCACTAAGTAGACTCTATCCTTGTTTACTTGTCTGAACATAGAAACTAATTCATTTCACACAAGGAGAGCAACAGAGATAAATAGTTTAGCCACAGCCCAATTTACAGGATAACCTGCACACTCAGTTGTAATCGGTGTTTTCTAAAGCATGGGCTTTGGCCTGTTACTACAGTTTTACAACTGCAGGAAATTGTTCTCCCTGTTCCCCAGAAATTGGGAAAAGTAGAAGCTCAAAGTGATAAAAAGAGCTAATATATTTACAAGTAGTCAATATATTATTGATGCTAAGCTGAATGTTTGAGATAAGTGATGCTTATATCACAGATGTAGAAACAGAATCAGAAGTTAACCAACTTGCTTAATAAGGTCAAATTCCTAAAAGGGGATCTGAGCTGGATCTTTTATTTTAGCTTTCTTTGCCTCTAAAATTAATGTATTTTTCTTTATATCTAAGACTCTATTTTGAGTTAAAAAGTATTTAGTTTGCAGAACTCAGAATAATGTATCCTTTTCCATTAGAATAATGATCACAATATGATTTCTAGGACATAGATAAATCCACTATATTACACAACATTTTACGTTTTTTCTGTTACCACACAATTGAGAATAGCTGTATCCTTAGGCTATTGTGGACCTTTATCAGCGTGTTTCCAGAGGCCTGGGCCCCAAGGCTAGGAATCCCTTACTATCTAAATTGCAGAGACCCAAAGCGGCCTCAGTCACGATGTACTTGTGATGGCAATTGTGGACACAGTCCTAGATTTACATTTGGGGGCTCTAGGAAGCTTCTGTCAATACCTGTCGCATCCTTCAGAAAGCTCCTATCACACGGGGCCTGAACCTTTAATTGTGTGCTAACACCTGGTAGCACTCAGTAACTGAGTCCTTTGCTGTCTGTATATTACGCTACATATTGGAAAAAATCTCACATTTCTTGAATAGCGAAATTTAAGGGGTCAGTCACTGAGGGGTGATACTTGCTTCTAGAGGTTATTCAAAAAAACATTTTAAAAATATCTTAAACATGAAATTCTAAAGCCCTTTCAATTTCTATTATTTGTTTTTCCTATTTGGGTGAG
Source organism: Hyaena hyaena (assembly GCF_003009895.1). Classification (NCBI taxonomy): domain Eukaryota; kingdom Metazoa; phylum Chordata; class Mammalia; order Carnivora; family Hyaenidae; genus Hyaena; species Hyaena hyaena. The sequence goes on along the minus strand of NW_024081105.1, from coordinate 1,162,041 downwards.
CCAGATTTCTAATGGTAGACTCAGAAGGGGTTCATGTATGTCAATGAGAGTTTCTTTTCTTTGTTCTGTCTCTATGTCTCTCATTCATTGTGCTGTTTTTCAGATAAATAAAGGTTATACATTTTATAGGTTGAACATTACCAATACATTTAGCACAATTACTTTGAAAAGAGGCACAAATTCTGTGAGAACATGTCTGAGCAGATTGCCAAGACAACACAGCACGTTCTGTTACTTTGATCCAAATGGATGTCAGCTCACACTGATTTTATATTAAACACTGACCAGAGTCCTAACTATATGGGCATCTGGCTTTCCAATTTAACTTCTATGATCTTGTCTCTGAATCCTGAATGCACATTTCCAGGCAACAATTTTATACTTTGTATCTTGTACAAATTAACCAGGATTTGTACAACTCCTTTGTTGAGGTTTTAATTTTTTTCTTTTCTTTTTTTTTTTAACTGAACCATCCCTTCTTTAATGATACCAATACATATGTACTTCAACTCATTTGACTTGTATATAATAGCAAATTTTCAACCTTTTTTCCATGCTTCTCACTAAAACCTGGTCTTCATTTCTCATATGGAGTGAGCTCTCCCTTGATACATTGAACCCTGATACAAATTAATTCAGTATTTTCTGAACAAATAATTTCTCTTCTGTTTACTAGTGTTGTTTCTCCCTAATGAATGCATGAATGTATATAAGACTGCGTTATCAGCATTCTAAATTAATACTTGTTTGCATGACGGAATGCTCCAGAAACAGCACTTTTTTTTTTTATTTTATTAAGAAAATCAGAGTAATGTTTTTTATTAATGTATACATTAAAACTATAACCAAAATCCTATCCATATAGTCATTTTTGCAGATAGACATTGAACAGAATTATGTTATCTTTCGGGAGGGAGAACCTAGGAAGTTATTATTTTACTCATGATAATACTTTAAAATTCTTTCAAGAAGATATATATTCTTGAAAGTGAATATATATTTACCAGAATATAATTTTGGTGAATATAATATTAACCAGTGTTTTATTTTTTCAAATACAGTTAAGTCTGAAGATATGAAATGAAATGTAATTGTAAGAATGCAAGTCACAAATTAGAGTTTTTATTATATCAATATGGAAGAATAGATACACAGAGTAGTCATTCCAGATGAAAGCACAACTTACGTATTGACATATAATTTAATAATAGATCACTGAATTTACTGAGGAAGAATTGTAAGAGGTATTTGCAATGAGGAAAAATAATAAGTGAAAAATAAAGAGTGGCTATAGATAATGGTTAAAATTTTAACTCATTAGGCAGATACGATAGTTCTAAATGTGTATGCACTTAGTAACCTAGTCTAAAAATAGAGCTTAAACACAAGGCTAAAATTATAGACAAAAATAATTATATTACATGGAGTTTAGTATGCTCTTTCATCAATTATTTGAGCAAAAAGACACTATTTCTTTTAAAAATAAGATCAGCAAAAATACAGCAATTTAAAATAAAAAATATTATTACCAAATCAATGTACTTCCAGTTTCTAGAATATTGATTCTTCCTATTTTAGTGTATAATATTCTATTTTTGATAGATAAACCATGATATGAATAGTAAATGACCAATAATAGGACACATGTCATCAAGATTAGTATTATACAGGCCCCAATTAGTTAACAATAATCTGATGAAGTTAGAAAAATACTGTTTGGGCAATAAGTCAACAGAAAAACAAATCTATAAAAGCATGGTGAAAAGAAGACATTCAAATGGCTATTGCAAAGGTAATAACCGGTAAACTTGTCTTGTTTTTGGATGAAGCAAAAGCATTGCATTAGTTCGCTATTGCTGCTGTAACGAATTACAACCAACCTACCTACTTGAGTAACACAGATTCATTACCCAGAGCAGGGAGTTCTGGAGGACAGAATTCTAACGTGGGCATCACTGGCTTAAAATCAAGATGTCAGCAGAACTACATTGCTTCTGACGGCTCTTAGAGAGAATCTTTTTCCTTGACTTTTCCAGTTCTCAGAGGTCACTTGCAGTTTTTGGGCTCGTGGCCCCTTCCTTCATTGTCAAAGCCAGAAACATTGCACGCTCAAGTCTATGACTCTCTGCTTCTGTTTCCCACTTATAACACCTTTGTCATTACCTGGGATCAGTCCAGCTAATACAAGATAATCTTTATCTATCAAGGTTTTACTATTATTTTTAATATCAAGTTCTTTAATTCAACCATACCCTTTTGTCACATAAGTCCTTTTTGTCACATAAGATCATGTATTCACAAGTATCAGGAATTAGCATGTGGATATATTTTGGGTGATATTATTCTGCCTATTACAAACAGTATTCAAGGGAACACTTGACCTATAAATGCCTGCATCAGAAAGTAAGAAAGGCTCAAAATTAGTGAACTGAACATGCAACATGAGAAAACTTAGAAAGAATCTCATTATAAGCCTAAAGAAACATAAAGGAATAAAATACTAGTTAAAAACTATGAAAAAAATGTAACATAAAAAGAGAGCACATAAAACTCAGCAAAGGCCAATATTTATCTGAACACAATAATAAAATGAATAGTCCTCTGGCAAGATTCAAATGGAAAGTGTATGCACAGAAAACATTAGGAATAAATTAAAAAAAAAAAAAGACACTGCATTGATGCAGTTTGTGCCAATAGACAACTTGGTAGCATTAAATTTTTGAAAATTTAGAAGCAATATGTATGATACTCAAAATACAGCTTATCAAAATTGGTGCAAAGTAATTATAAAGTATTAATTGTCCTGTAAATGGTAACTAAACAAGTTTAATAGTAAAGCCCCTCTCCAACTGCCACAAAATAAATCAGATGCTGATCCAGTCATTTCAATATAATTGTAGCAAAGATTCAAAGTTTAAATCATTTCAGTCCATACAACACTTCTACAGAAAAGTAAAAGAGTGATTTATCCTCGAGTTATTAGCTGTTATCTAAAAAAATAGAAATAAAAAACAAATTTAAAAAAAGCTAAATGTTGAGAGAGAAAAACTGTAGCCAACCTCAGTGGAGAATGTGTTTGCTAAGATTTTGTTATCTAGTATGAAACCAATCTGGAAATGGATTTAAATAAGTGCTACCAAACTTATGCAACACTAACTACTTATATAAGAGGATAGAAATATCAGCAAAATTCAACAGGAAATCTGTTAAACTTAAACTGTCATGGTATCATTTAACAATGGTTAGTAAATGATAAGATGATAAGCTTGTTAGACAAATATTTTAAATTATCCATTATAAACACATCCAAAATTAAAGAAACATATTTAAAGAACTAAAGGACAGCTTATAAACAATGTCTCATCAAATAGAGAATAACAATAGAGAGATATAAATTATTTTTTAAAAAAGGAATAAGAATTTTGGAGTTGAAAAGTATAATAATTAAATTAAAAATGTACTGAAGAGGTTGTAAAGAAGTTTTGAGCGGACAGAAGAAAGACTATGAAAATGAACACTGGATTGGGATGATCCCAGGAAAAGAATAAGAAGAAGAAATAAGGAAAGAAATTAAAAGAATCTCAGAGGCACCATCACTTATTCTAGCAAATCCATAATGAGAGTCTCAGTTTTAGAGGACAGAAAGAGTCAGAAAGAATACATAAATACATAATGGCTGAAATATTCCTAAACATGATGAAATATAATAATGTACACATCCAAGAAGCTCAATTAACTTAAAAAAAGAAAAACTTAAAGAGATCCACATATAGACATAAATGCAAAATCATCAAAATGTTAAAGGCAAAGGTAAAAGGAAAATCTTGAAAGCAGCAGATGAGAGAGAGTTTCACCACATATAAAGAATCCTCAATTTGGTTAAAAGCTGATTTCTCATCAGAAGAATGAACACCAGAAGACAGTGGGAAGGCATATTCATAACGAATGAAGATAAGAGTAGTCAATCAAGAATTTTATATGCAGTAAAAGTAACCTTTAAAAATAAATAAGACATTAATAAAATCTCAGTTAACAAATACTGAGATAATTCATTGCTAATGGACTTGCCCTACAAAAACTCTAAAGGAAAAGAGTTAGGCTGAAATGAGAGATCACTAGATGTTAACTCAAATACATAAAACAGTGATAAGGAACATGAGTAAAGGTAACTATATAGGTATCTATAAAAGCTACACAAATGTATTTTGCAGGTCTGTAAATATGTTTTTTTTTATTATTTGAAAAAGACTGCAAAAACCAATAGTTACAAAATCACTGGGTAAGTTTGTATTTTATAAACATGTAATCTGACAATAAAGAGGAAGAAAAGGCTTTATTGGAATAAAGCTTTTGTCTGCTATTAAATTAAGTTTGCACGACTTGAACAAAATTGCCCTTAAATTAACATGGTATTTGTAATCCCTAGGCCTGCCACTAAAATCATTAACTTAAAAATATAATTAAATATAATCAAAATGAGATTCAAGAGATTACATATTTTAATATAAAAGAGAACAGTAATGGAGAAGCAAACAAAAATGATCTAAGAAATAGAATACAAATAGCAAAATGACAGAGTAAATGCTGCATTATTAGTAATTATTCTAAAAGTAGACCAATTAAGCCTCACAATCTAAAGGCAGCGAGGCAGAGAATAACAGGAAGAATTTAAAATGATTTTATATGTTCTGTGTTATCTACAAGAGATACAACTGAGATACAATTTAAAGAAACTGAAGGTTCAAAGTAGCAGGATGGAAAAAGTTATGCCATGCCAGTAGAAACGAAAATAACAGATGAACAGTGGCTCTAGACAAATATACATTAAGACAAAAATTGTTATAATACAAAGAATAATATAATGATAAAAGTATCAACTCATCCTGAAAACATGCAAATATAAACTTATGTGAAGCTACAGCATAGTCACAATATACCTGACACAAAAACCAACAGCAATGAAAAGGGAAATAGATAGAGAATAATAGAAGCTTCAATAACCCATTTTCAGCAAATGGCAGACATGTAAGACTTGGAAGGATTCAAACACCCCTATAAACCAAATTGACATAACAGGTATGTATACAAAATTCCACCAACAAAAACATACATATTCTTCTTATGTATGCCTAGAATATTCTCCAAAACAGACCATATGCTAGGTCCAAGAGCAAACCTCTATGGAATTAAAAGCATAGAAACAATGCAAAGTATGTTTTTTCAAAATAGTGTTAATAATTAGGAATAACAACAGAAAATTCACAAACATGAAAAAATTAAGTCACTCTGTAACATCCAGTAGATAAAAGAAAAAGTCACAAGGAAAAGTATAAAACATTTTTAGATGAATCAATATCAAACTACAAAGTATCCATGCTTATCACATATAACTAAAGCTATGTTCAGAGGAAATTTAGAGCTATAAGTGCCTCTATCAAAATTCATGAAAGGTCTCACTTAAATAACATACTTATCCATTTTTACAAACTAGATAAATGAGAACAAATTGAACCCAAAGCTAGCAGAAAAAAGGATATATTAAAGAGGAAATAAATATAATAATTTCTAAAAAGAGACAAAATCAACAAACTGTGTTCTTTGAAAAAATCAATAAAGTTGACAAACTTTTAGGTAGATTGACAAAGAAAAATAAGAGAGAAGTCTTAATATACTAATCAGGGGAAAAATATGGGACACATTATAACTGACCTTATAAAAACAAGAAGTATTAAAAAAAGACTACAATAAACAATTGTATACCACTAAAGAAAATAACCTAGATGAAATAAACAAAAACATTCTAAAATCCTTAAAATTATCAAAATTGATTCAATATGAAATAGAGCATAGGAATTAACCTATTGTAAGTAAAAGCACTGAACTAGTCATTTTATTCTTTCCCACAAATAAAAGTTCAATTTCAGATCTATTGAATTCTAACTAGCATTTGAAGAAGTATTGGTAATCCTCAAAATTTTCAAGAGTAAGAGAGAACTTTCCAGTTTCTTCTATGAGGCCAATATTGCTGTGATAGCAAAACCAGATGAAAGCATTTAACAGAAAAGAAAACAACAGACAGATATCCCTTCTGAATACAGATACATAAATTATCATGAAATACTAGCAAAATAAATAAAGCAACATATTAAAAAGACTGTAGACCATGATCATGTGGGATTTATCCAAGGAACACAATTTTGGTTTAACACCGTATTGAAAATTAATCTTCATAATACACATTATTAAGTAGAATAAATGGGACTAAAAATGCACAATCCTCTCAAAAGATGCAGAAAAATATTTGAAAAAATCCAATACCCTTTCATTATAGAAATACTCAACAAACTAGGAATATAAGGTAACTCTATAATCTGATAAAGGGTATCTGTGGGGAAAAAGACACACATATAGCCTTATATTTAGTGGTGAAAGACTGAAACTTTTCCCTTAAAATCAGGAATAACACAAAAATGTTCTCTCTTACCACTTCAATGAAATATTGTACTGGAAGTTCCAGCCAAGGCAATTAGGCAAGAAAAACACATAGAAGATATTCGGATTGGAAAGAAGATTTAAACCACCCCTTATTAACAAAAGTTATGATCCTTTATACAGAAAAATCCAAGGAACATTCTCAGGAACACACAAACACACACACATCTATTAGAACTGATAAAAATAGTTAAGTTTATACAAGATCAGTGTACAAAAGTCAGTTGTATTTCTACATGCTAATAGTACAATCTGAAAATACAAATGAGAAAATTTCATTAAAATAACATCAAAATTAATGAATTCCACAGGAATAATCTTATTGAAAAAAGTTTAAAATGTATACACTGAAAACTATAAAACATTGTTGAAAGATATTTCAGAAGACCTGAGCAAACTGAAAGATATCTCTTGGTCACAGAATAGAAAAGTTAACATGAAGATTACAATATTTCCTCAACTGATCTACACATTTAACAAAATACCTACCAAAATCTCAGCTGTCTTTTTTTGCAGATGTTCACAAAATCCAAGAGTTCAGAATAGACAAAAATTCTTAAAAGTGGGGAAGAAAGTTTTGAAGGATTCACGCACGTCTCCTCGTTTCACAACTTCTTACTCTGTAGTACACAAGAGAGCCTGGTACTGTCATAAGAATAAACATATAAGCCAATGGAATAAAATTGAGAATCTAGAAATAAACCCTTCATGTATGATTAACTGATTTCCAAAAGGATGCCACAAAACTCATGGAGTATAATGATACTACAACAATTAACTACCCACATTCAAAGGAATGAAGTTGGAATCCTTCTTCAAACCATATTCAAAAATGTACTCAAAGCAGATCATAAACAGAAACAGATGAGGTAAAATTTTTATCATATAGAAAAAAGGGAAGCAATAAGTTTTTGTGCACTTGTATTAGGCAACGATTTCTTAAATTGGACACCAAAACACAAGCAAGAAAAGAAAAAGACACAAATAATTTGGATTTTATCATTACTGAAAACTTTGTGCCCAAGGACATCATAAAGAAAGTGAAAAGCCAACCCAGGGAATGAGAGAAAATCTTTTCATATTATATATCTGGTAGAGCAATTTTATCTAAAGTATATAAAAAGCTTTTCTATCTCAATAATAAAAAGAAAACCCAATTAAAGAAAAAAAAGATTGACAAAGAATGTGGATAGGCATTTCTCCAAAGAAAATATAGTCATTAAGCATATAGTAATGTGTTCAACATCTTTAGTATTTAGGTAGCAAAAACCAAAACCACTTCACACTTAATAAGTGGCCATCAGCAAAAGAAAACCCTCTGACAAGTGTTGGTAAGGATATGGATAAACCAACACGCTCTGGCATTTTGAATGGGAAAGTAAAATAGTGCAAATGCTTTGGAACCCGTTTCGGAAGTTTCTCGAAATGTTAAACAGAATTCTCATATGAACTATTGGTCCCACTACTAAATACGGTAAGAGATATGAAAGCATATGTCCAAATAACATGAATATGAATGTGCACATTAACATTATTCATAATAGGTAAGATGTATAAATTACCCAAATGTCCAAAGAACTGCTGGATAAACGAGGTATGGTATCCCTATATGAAGGAATATTTATTCAGCAATAGAAATGGAGTATTAACACAGGCTACAACGTGGAGGAACTTTGAAAACATCATGCTAAGTGAAAGAAACCAGTCATGAAAAGTCATATAAAAAGTCTCAGTAGGGGCGCCTGGGTGGCTTAGTCGGTTAGGCGTCCGACTTTCGCTTAGGTCATGATCTCGCGGTTCGTGGGTTCGAGCCCCGCGTCGGGCTCTGTGCTGACTGCCAGCTCAGAGCCTGGAGCCTGTTTCAGTCTGTGGCTCCCTCTCTCTCTGACCCTCCCCTNTCTCTCTCTCTCTCTCTCTCTCTCTCTCTCTCTCTCTCTCTTTCTTTCTTTCTTTCTTTTTTCTTAAGTAAATCTAGGGTCTCCTCAGTGGCTCCGAAGGCTAAGTGTCCAATTTTGGCTCAGGTCGTGATCTTATGGTATGTAAGTTCGAGCCCCACGTTGGGCTCTGTGCTGACAGCTGAGAGCCTGGAGCCTGCTTTGGATTCTGTGTTTCCATCTCTCTCTGCCCCTCGCCTGCTCATACTCTGTCTCTGTCTCTGTCTCTGTCTCTGTCTCTGTCTCTGTCTCTCTCTCTCTCTCGCTCTCAAAAATTAAAAAAAAATAAAATTTAAAAAAATAAATAAAAGTAAGTAAAGCTACTGGCCCCCTATAGGGCACTGGAAAAGGACAAGACAGCATAGGAGAGCAGCTGATGTGGATTTCAGGAAACCGATACGAGATCTGCCTGGGATAGTGATGCTAAAAAACAACAAAAATGTCACAGCTCTGATACTTGCTTATTAATTGGCTCTGCAGATGAGGTCACTAAAATAACCTGACAACACTAAAATTTCTTTCCTTATGTCACCCTGACAGGCAGAGATTATATATCTAGGTAGATAAACATATTACTTAACCTTTAATGTATTAATATCCTCAGATACAATTTCCATGTATGAATGCAAAAACGGGCATTCTTTAGGAGTTGAACAATATTTAAAATAACACATTATGGTTCTGTTTTCCTTACAAAACATCAGTGTATGATATTTATTTGAGTCACAAAAAGTTACAATTTTGTTATATCAAAAAAGAGACAGGGTGCCTGTGTGGCTCAGTAGGTTAAGGTCTGGTCACGATCTCACAGGTCATGTGCTTGAACTCCAGGTTGGGCTCTGTGCTGACAGCTCAGAGCCTGGAGCCTGCTTTGGATTCTGTGTCTCCCTCTCTGCCCCGCCCCCACTCACACTCTGCCTCTGTCTCTCTCTCTTAAAAATAAACATTAAAAAATGTTAAAAATAGATGAAAATGTTATATTATTTAGCCATTTAAAAAGAAGGAAATTTTGTCATTTGCAACAACAGGGATGTCCCCTGAGCCTGGAGGGCATGATAGCAAGTGAAATGCATCAGACAGAGAAAGACAAATACCTCTGACCTCACGTACATGTGAAATCTAAACAACAGCAGCAACTATCAAACTCACAGATCCAGAGCATAGACTGGTAGTTAGCAGAGGTGGGGGGTGACTGTGGGTGAAATGGACAAAGGTCAAAAGGCACAAACTTCCAGCTATAAAATAAATAAATGCTAGAAATGTAATGTACGGCATTGTAACTGTAGTCAAAAATACTGTGTACTGTATATTTGAAAGTTGCTGAGAGAACAGATCTTAAAACTTCTCACAAGGAAAAAATTATACAAACCTGCATGGTGACAGGTGTTCACTAGACTTATGAGCACTTCACAATATATACATATATCAAATCATTATGTTGTACCCCTGAATGTAACACAGTGTTATAAGTCAATTATATCTCAATCAGGAAAAGAGGTATTGAGACACATATTATTATTGAGTGAAACAATGTAAAGTTATACATTTTTCAAAAGCATTATAAAAGTTGATATTACTGATAGCAAGTCAACTTTCCTGTTAAATCACATCCTTTGGACAAACATGTTCACAAACCTCTTTGTGCTAATCTTACATCCAGGCAATTCCAACCATTTCCAACCTTGAGGTGGATATTAACCACATGTTATCAGCTACACGCTAGCTCTGAAAAATCCTTCATTCCCCTTGAGATAATCCTTTCAAAGAAAGATGAATGGGGAACCAAAACAGAAACTAAACCAGCTACTGTGACAAGCACCAGATGCTATAAAGTGCGGTATAAGCATAGGACAAAAGTACTGAATTTGAGTCAGGGAATAAAGTACAGTAAATTGCCTTGCCAGAACATCAAATGCCACAGATTGTGCTTCCTCTCTCATAATCAGCCGATGATTAAGGAGCATGGTCTCATCAAAACTTCTTGCAAAAAATCAACAGACTGGTTATTTCTTTCTAGTTGCCACAAGAGTGGTTTATCTTCTTAATTGTAATTGGTTAAAAGTCTCAATCATCAAAGCATATTGAGTATACTAATGAAAACATATCCTTCTTTGGTCAGTTACGATGGTATGCAGACAGGAAAAAAATAACAGCAATATCAACTATATAAACCAAATGGAGATTCTGTACAGTCCTATTTTTTCAACTTCAAATTATTATCATTATTATCTTTCCTGTAAATGTCTCTGGCAGAAAACATTTTAAGATATAAGATCTGATGGAAGAACCAAAGTGTAGGGTTCAGACTGATTCTCTGTCTCTGTCTCTCTCTGCCTCTCTCTCTCTCTCTCTCTCTCACACACACACACACACACACACACTCACACAATAATAATAGTAATAATAATAATTATTATTTTAAAAAGATAAATCATGGATCAGTTTCTATATATCAGAAAAGATATTGAGTCCTGGATTAAGAATATCCAATACAACAATCATGAAGAAGCAGTCTAGTGGAAGAGCTTAATACATACACAAACATATCTTGATGTTGGAGATGTGTGCAGAAAGTTATACAAGGGTACTGAGCACCACCACCCCCCCCCCACACACACAGGAGTGATAGCTGTCAGGTAAGAATGTCTAGAGAAGGAGATGGCTCAGCCAAACTGTCCAAGGATGAATAGTAGTTACCTTTAAGGAAGATGAAAATTATGGAAAGGGCATATCATAAACTGAAAATAATACAAATCAAAGTAGAAAGCTGAGCAGTAGTGTAATGTGTGTAGAGAGAAATTAGGAGCAACCCAGCATATGCCATGAGGCACAGAACAGTGCAGGCAGTATAAATTGTATCAACTCATGTTCCCGGAGTTATATACAGTTGCATAACCCAAGTCCTTTTTCCAACACTGCCTGGAATTACTAAGGTCCCTGGGAAAACTTTGAAATATTTGTGAGATGACACCTAGCCTTTCTGTCAAACCTCCATTGATTGAACTGCAAATCACATGAAAGTAGCCATCTTGCCCCTGCCCACAACCATCAGGACCCAACCTGCATACTGCCCTATGAGGCAACAGACACCCAGACTGTCATCAGGCTCTCAAGTGTTCTGCATATGCTAGTTTATGATGTCTAGACATGACTTTTTGCTTTTCACTTTCCAAAAACTACAATCCCTGTAAGTGAACAGATCATCTAATTTTCAGTTGTTTAAGCTCATTATTCTCTGTCTCTGTCTTCACTGTATACCTCTGTTCTGGTTAGCTCTCTGTGCTCATGATGACCTGCCTCAGTCCTTGAACATGACACATTTAAATCTGATTCACCTCGATACAGTGGACTCAGGATTTTGCGGGTGAGTCTCTCAAATATATATCGTTTCACTGTCTCCAAGGATTCATATATAGTCAACCCATTAATCTGTAAGACTTACCTGAGGTCGATCTTTTACTTAGTTTCTGCAAATAAAACCATTTGTCCCTGCTCTTCACTCTTTTCAGATAAAGACATTAATTAACTTATCAGACATTTGGAGTTCCAACCATATGTCAGATTCTGTTCTTGGTGCATGGAATACATCTGTGAACAAAATGGATAAAAACATCCACCATCTTTAGCTAATATTCTAGTGGAAAGGGAGAGGTGGAGGCAGAAAATAAACAGGGGGAGTTGTAACAAAATATTCTTTAATATTATGCTGTTTTGTGGCTGACAGCCACACAGTGAAAATATATCTCCATTTGATTCTTTTGATATAGGTCTTGCCCATCACATTTTGCCCAGAAAATTATAGTTTTGCCAACTTGCAGTGTCTCTTTTTGTTGGCATCCCAACAAAGGGATGTGATTTCTTTTTCTCTGCCTCCACAGAATAATCCGATGTAATAGTCCATATAAGAAGACTTTTAAAACTATAAATAATTTTTAAAAATCCAGGGGCATCTGGGTGGCTCAGTCTGTTAAGCGTCTGACTCTTGATTTTGGCTCAGGTCATGATCTCATAGTTCATGTGTTCGAGTCCCCTGTCGGGCTCTGTGCTGGCAGTGTCAGAGCCTGGCTGGGATTGTCTCCCTCTCTCTCTGCCCCTCCTCTGCTCACCTGCTCTTTCTCTCAAAATAAATATTTTTTAAACCAATATTATTTTTGTATTATTTTAATAATCTTATAAAACATGTATTCTCTATATTCCTGATTTCTTCAGGTTATGTCCAAACTCCTTGGCATAATCATAGTCTCATTGTAATTAGATTGTTTGTTTCATTCTTCTATATTCTTGGTTCTCATCACATCGAAGTACCCAGAATTATCTGAACATGATATCTCCATCCTTGGCTTATTTCTGTACCTATAATTTAACTTCCTATTTTGGCTGCAGTTGAATTTTCAATAGCCCAATTGTAACTTTCTATGGAAAAAAGGCTTTCATTTTCCTGCCACAACATTAATTGACCATTCCATACTATGCCAACAACATTGAAAAGTGTGTATTTTTTAAAATTCCCCTTTACCTCACACACCTACATCTTATCAATGAGCAAAACGTACAAAATCCACCTACTTCTCATCTTAATGATTACGCACTGTTCTGTTTTGCTTGGACAACTATTAATAGTCTCTCTGCTGTTTCCTCTTGGCATAATGCATACATCCTCCACCAGCTACCAGAATCATCTCTGTGAAATATAAACCAATCATTTCACCCTTAGCTTAAAGTCATTAGCCTCCACTTGAAATTGGGTTAAAATCTTTTATTAAAACTATTTCTGATATGTTTCCAGTGTACCCCTCTCCCCCACTGTATCTCACCATTATCTGTTCTGCCTCAGCCATACTGGACTTGTTTCCCTTCCTTAAAGACACTGAGTTCATGCTTTTTTTTTCAATGTTTATTTATTTTTGAGAGAGAGAGAGAGAGCAAGCATGAGCGATGGAGGGGCAGAGAGAGAGGAAGACAGATCCCTAGCCCATCTCCATGCAGTCAATGCAGAGCCTGATGTGGGGCTTGAATTCACAAACTGTAAGATCATGACCTGAGCCAAAATTCAGAGTCAGTCCTATGCTTAACCAACTGAGGCACCCAGGTGCCTGGCACTGAGTTTATTCTTGCTGTCAGACCTTTTCATTAACTAAAGCTTCTGTTGGGTTGGCCTTCTTTTTGTTGTGTGTTTGTCTATTTGTTTTTTAGGATACTCTTCTCACTGATAGTTATCTGACAAGCTCCTTTTCTCATTTAGGGATCAGGCAAACCATTATCTCTAGAAAGATGCCTTCCCAAACCACATGATCTCATTTCTCATATTTTAAAATTGACTTGTATTTGGTTATCTGTTTCCTTACACTAAAATAGAAACCCAGGAGAGAAGGCCTTCCTCGGCCTTGTTCACTGCTAACCCCTAGGGTCTTGAATAATGCTTGACATGGGAGGAACTCACTCCATGTTCTGGCAGATGAATGGATATAGTTATTTATTTGAACAGCCCTGACTCCTGCGCTTCCATTTTCATAGCCCAGCTTTATGCACAGGATCGAGGATGCAGTAAGATTTCAAATATTTGTCAGATAAATAAAGATCCATATAAACTTACTGCTCATGAGAGGAAAAAGCAAGGTATCATTTGCCAGTGTGACATCAATAACAGCAAACTCATGCACATAATTTTAAATACTTTTTTACAAAAATGATAATTTGTAGTTTATCCTTCCCCCATTCATAAATAAAATATTACATAAAAATAAGTAATTTACCATTCATGACTTACTCTTGAGCTAAATGATGTATAAATATTTCATGTCCCTGGGCTACTAGAATAACACAATTTGCTCATTGGCATGAGGATAAAGTATTTGGAGCAGCTACTTTAGGAGGCATGATCTTCGCATCTTTCTGTTTCATTTGCTTTGATTTTCCATGATTCGTAAATTTTCTTTTCCCTATGACCTTGGAATGGCATTCATTTGAAAAAGGGTCAGATGGATTTAAGAGTGAAATCCATGACCTTGAGGTTAAAAAAAAAAAAAAGATAGCTGGCTCATAAAAGAATAAAGTTCATGTTATTGATGGTCCCGGGTTAATCTTATTTGTGAGCATGATAGCTATGAATGAATATGAGAATGTCAGAAATGTAGGCGGTAGCAGCACAAAGTTCATTGAAGGACCAGGGCAAAATTTTCATCATTTTGTTATATTTTATTAAAAACACTTTTTGCAATGAATGTAGTTTACCAAGATTTACATCATCAAAATACGGCTAAGGGTTACGAGAAAACATCTATTTACTGAATCTTCCAGAGTTGAAGTGAAACAATTATATAAAAATAAGAACAAGTCAAAATTCTACATTAAAAGGGATAATTTAATGGCTATACACAATCCAATTTCATCCTGACCTTATTATATTTTTGTCTCTAGAATTGACTTTTCTTTTTTTTACTGTGCAAGTGAACGGGATTCTCATTGGAATTTATATCCAGGATGCCCCATAATTCCCAGAGGTAATAATGGAAAAATAAATCACTTTACTTCACAACGTGCCTATGAAGCTTTTGTATTGATGCTTAAATCAAATTAAAGTAAGGTCACAGAGATACCTGATTCTCCCAGCATTGGGGAAAAAAAGGGCAAGGGAGATTGAAAGGGACTGCAAATATTTTATAGTATTAAGACTTGATGAAATAGATCCAGCATTTAATGATGACTCCCAATCTTTTTCTCAGCCCATAAGTCTATATTGTAATAATGTCAATTATTCGCCCTGGGAAGTGATCTGGTTTCACATTAATGTCTGATTGCTCTCATGATTTACTTTTTTGGGGATCCTAATTGAACTCCTGAATTTTGTGTGATCTGCCTATCATTGATTAAAAAGAGAGTGTCTTTTTGCTGCAAACACTATATTTCAATAAATCAGCAAAACAGCCCAGAGGAAGGGATAAGAGAATTACTCTAAATCTCTTTTTTCATAAATACATGTTTGGATACTTACATGTGAATGTACAAGAAATCTAAGTTTTAATTGGCACAGAATTGTGGACAATGTCATGCCTACAACTTATTCAGTACATTATTGGTGATGTAAACAAATTAAAGATAAGTTCTTGCCAAAAGAATTTAAAGTCAAACACATTAAGCATTCTAAGAATTGAAATAGCTCCAGTAAACTTGTAAAAGGAAATAGATTAGAGTAATAAAGTAAAAACAAACTCCAAAACCTTCTGCATTTTTAAAAATATTTTATTTATTTTTGAGAGAGAGAGAGATACAGCATGAGCAGGGGAGGGTCAGAGAGAGAGGGAGGCACAGACTGAAACAGGCTCCAGGCTCTGAGCTGGCAGTCAGCACAGAGCCCGACGCGGGGCTCCAACCCACAAACTGCGAGATCATGACCTGAGCCAAAGTCGGACGCTCAACCAATTGAGCCACCCAGGCGCCCTCTTTCTGCATTTTTATAGAAATAGGTTGCTCTACCCAGAGAAACATACTTTGTAACAAAGTCATGGAGATGATGTGCATATGTCTTTTATACATCCATTGATAAAAATAAAAGATATTGATAATGGAAATGGAAAAATCCACATTAGAGACCAATTCTTTTGGTCTTTTCTCTCAGAGAAGAGGGATGGGATAAGTGGGAATACAACTGCTGAATCAATCAATCAATCAATCAATCACTTAATCAATCAATCAATCAATCAATCCTTCTAGTTTTTACACATGCCCTAAGAATTAAGTAGTAGGTTAGCAACTCAGGCATAAATTGGGTAGGATTTCAATTCCTGAAGATGAACCGCATGAGCAGTAAAACAGTTCTGAGTTGTAACTGTGCTGACAGTGATGAGCTATGTAACTAAGTGAATCAATGCACCGTCATCTCCATTCCCAAGGAGAGGATTAACTACTTATTTTAAAAGTATCTTTCAACAACAGAATGGCAAAACATATGGGTTAATTTCTTCTCTTTGATTCCCAACACACTAGCAATAATCAAATAAACAGTAGTGCAACATTATAGATTTGAAAGAAATCTGAAATAATCTGCATGGCTCAGTTCATGATACTAGTTATTGAGATAAATGCAGGACACTGTGGTCCCCTAAATTCTAGTTAGATGGCTTTACACCACACTAAAGTATAAGAATTGGAATTTTTTGCCAGATGCATTTAGTGTATTTACACTGCTTATGAAATTACCATAATATCTATGACCTGGATTATTTTCTTTTCTTTTTTAAATTTTTTTAATATTTATTTTTGAAAGAGAGAGAGCCTGGGAGGCCGTAGAGAGCGAGAGAGAGACAGAGAATCTTAAGCAGGCTCCAGTTCTAAGCACTAGGCTTGACATGGGGCTTGAACCCAAGAACCCAGGAGATCATGACTTGAACCAAAGTCAGATACAACCAATTGAGCCACCCAGGCACCCTGAGTAGTTTCTATTCTTAATAAAATACCAGTCACAGATTTGACTTGGTATTAAAAATATTTGATCAGTTAGGAGAAGTAATGAAACTAATTTTCTGAAACACATAACTCATAAATTACTCTGATGATTTGGTCTTTTCAATTAACCCAAGAGAACGTTCCAAAAATAAGTATTTTAAGTAAAGAAAGCATTACTGGGGAATAACTTCATAACACGAATAATGTAAAGACCCTCGTTCACTTACAAGAAGATAGAACATGGAATCTTATGCCAGACTGCCTAATTTAGAGCCTTGTTTCTTCCACATCCAACATGTGACTGATTCTAGAGTGTTACTTACCTTCTCTTTACCTCAGGCTCCCCATCAGTAAAATGGAGAAAGTAATGATGTGACCTCATATGAGTAGTGATTTGTGCTTTGCTAAAATTAAATAATGGTGTATTTATTAATATTTAAATCCTGCAACATTTTCTAGTATGTAAACATATTTACTGTGTTCTCTATAATAATTTAGTTCTCATATTAGTCTGCTTGGGGTGCCATAACAAAGTAATATATTTGGTGACTTAATTAATGGAAATTTATTTCCAAGAGTTCTGAAGGCTAGGCAATCCAAGATCAAGGTACCAGTATAGTCTGTTTCTGATGATGCCTCTCTTTGTGACTCCCTGTTTGTTCATGTGGAGAGGAGACAAAGAGATCTGGTCTTTACTCCCCCTCTTATAAGGATTGCAGTTTTGCTGAATTAAATCCTTACCTTTGTGACCTTATTCAATCTTAAATACCTCCTAAAGGCTCTGTCTCCAAAGATAGTCAAATTGGGGGTTAGGGCTGTAACACATGATTTTGTGAGAGTCACAATTTAGCTAATATCACGTTCCTACCAAATTTTGTAATGCTGACATTACTATTTTCTATTATAATTATCATATGTATTTGTTAATTAGTTCTAACAGATATTCTATCAAATTTCATTCTTTGGCAACCCTTGAACTCAAATTTCTACAGAAGGTCTCACTTAATATTTTCTTACAAGTGCCTCCTTTCTTCTAAGTTGAAAATGAGCCAATATGCGTAGTGTGTGTGTTTAACAATAGACTGGTTTAAGTACATAGGAATCTCTCATTAATCAACATTTTGAAGGTCATTTATAACTCTGAATTTTTAACTAAATATTTGTGAATTGTCAGTAATTCACTTTATCATAATTTGTAGTGGTTCTTAAGTTTATTTCACTCACCACCATAATACAGAAACAGAGAAGAAATTTTGACAATCATTGATACTAGTAGGGTTTTTTTTTTTGTTTGTATCAGTACAATTGTTCACCTAAAATATGGGATTATATGTCAGAAATAGTAGTGGAACACTTGACCTTTAATTATATATGAAATGGCTAATTATAATATGCCACTAATCTCTGTAGTCCAGTTGAACACAAATTAAATGGAGATACTTCCAAAACTGAAATTTAATTAGCTCACTTCATACACTTGCCACCAGCACTTCTGGTCCCTTAGAAAGATGGACAGCGTCCTCCCTGAATCCCTGGGTATTACCAAGTAAGACATATCTAACTCAAATATCACAATTCTTCACCCAGTGATCTCTTCAGCTGCTCTTCCCCCATCATATTCAGCCCTAATCATTCATGGGATGGAGCTCTGACATCCTCAAGACTACACAGCAATATCTACTACAGTGATCTACTACAGATTGAGTAGGTATGGTCTTATTTTGAGAGAGACAGAGAGAGAGAGAGAGACAGAGTGAGAAAGAGAGACAATGGGAGAGGGGCAGAGAGAGTGGAAGAGAGAGAGAATCCCAAGCAGGCTCTGCACTGTCAGCATGGAGCATGATATAGAGCTCAAACTCAAATGAGAGATCGTGACCTGAACCAAAACCAAGAGTCAGATATTTAACAGACTGAGCCACTCAGGTGCCCCTGGGTAGATAAATTCTTGTGCATTTTTTTTGGTCAGCTCTTACCTTACAACTTACACAGGCATCAAAGGGGCTGGGTACCAGAGTGAGCTAGTAGCAACTACATTCTGTCTCAATGACTAGGGTTTGGTGCTCTCTTGAGCTAATTGTTTTGGATTGAAGAAAACCTGGCTGTATAATCTTCCAGAAGATCCCTTGGACTCCAACCAATGCCTTTTTACAACCTTTACCACCAGTTTTTCACACATGGTCAGGTGTAACTGAAACCTGGCAGTTTAATTTCATTTCATGTTGATACAGGCCAGACCTGTATCATGAGTTTGACCAAACACAATGTTCAAGGCATTCAGAGGCAAAGTTCAGAAGTTGGATTGCTTCTTGAGGGCATTATTTTATCCACCATTTCAATGCAGGGTCCACTGTTTACATAATATAAAAGGATAAATCCTGAAAACTATCTTTTACTCTTCCAAGAATTACATAATGTATCCATGGTATTGTTCTCATTTTAAAATGAGAACTTTTTTTTTCCTGCCAATTTACTTTATCTTAAAAACATCAAAACAAATCTATGAATCAGAAAAAGAAAGACAAAAGTGAAAATACTGGGACTTGGGCCACACATACATTGTTCAAAAGGAAGGCCACTTATGAAAATATGACATTTTTAATCTCTAAAGTGGAAAATTACCCTGATAAAGCTCTTTGTAGAACAATGAAGCAAAACCAAACAATGAAGGGCAATGAAAAAAAGAGACTGTCATGGAAGCTAATAGATAAAATGAGGACTGAGGTCTTAGAAATGAAGTCCTCACAATAAAGACATTAACTACTCTTTATTAACTGCTAAAAATGGATCCGGCACTCTGCCAGTCTTCTGAATGCAATATTTCCAGTGTTTACAACAACGATTATTAAGAATAGGCTTTCTTACTTTGCCTTTAGAGATGAACTGACTGAGTCAATGAAAGGTGACGTGATCACCCGAGGGTACAATTCTCATTCGATGTTTTCCTTGGCCAGTGACAATTTTCTTTCCATGCACCATGTTGAAGAGTAAAGAAACTCATATTTCTTTACATAATAACCCAAATAGGGCAGCAGAAAAAAAGGGATGAGGAGGAGCAGGAAAATAGAGTTGAGTTTTATCTCTGCTTCATTTTGCATTGTGAAAACTTAAGATTTCACAGGTAAGAACCACCATATGGAATTTAAGGTAATTTGACATCTGACTGCATAATGTGTTACTATCTTTCTTATACATATTAAAAAATAAACTGAAAGTTTATTTGAAAACAATATGACAATGTCGAAGTGTAAAGAGTATATATATTATGAATTAATGATGATACAGATTTGCTATAATCACTTTGGAAAACATTTTTTGGCATGATCTAGTCAAGCTAAAGAGGAATCATGATAAAATACAGACATCCACTCCAAGAGAACTTCAATTCTCACTGGAACATGAATGAATATTTATTGCAGTACTGCTTTAATGTATAAACAAAAGTTATATACACACACGCCAAGTAGAAATGTTGTATTTATATTCCTTTGATCCATTTTAGTGCATATATACATATACACACATATATATATGTGTGTCTCTACATAACATAAATATCAAGACAATGTGTACAAAATTAAATCATAAAAATACTTAGTATGCCTCCACTTACATAAACATTAAACTAGTAAAAAAATAAAATAAAAAATATATGCTTAGTGATGTTCACACCTACATGAAAAATTATAACGAAATGCTAGAGAATGATTCATAAAACATTCAGGGTTGATGGTTGTCACTAAGAGGGGACAGACATTCTGAGGAGGCACCAAGGGGTCTTCAAGGGAATGGTTTATATTCTGCCTTAAGCTTGGTGCTAGGAATATGCTTGTTCCTTTTACTAAGTTGTTCTTGTTAGGCACACATAACAGTATCTAGTTTTGCTTTGTTTTTTAAATCAATGAATGTCCTCATTTATTTATTTATTTTGAGAGAGAGGCAGAGAGATAGCGATTGGAGAAGGGGCAGAGAAAGTGAGAGACAGAATCCCAAGCAGGCTCTGTGCTGCCAGTACAGAACCCAACGCGGGGCTTGAAATCACAAACCATGAGGTCATGACCTGAGCTACCGGATGCTCAACTGACTGAGCCATGCAGTCACTCCTCTAGATTTTTTTTAGTTTATTCATTTTGAGGGAGAGAGCACAACCTGGTGAGGGGCAGAAAGAGGGAGGGAGAGAGAGAATCTCAAACAGGCTCCATACCATCAGCGCAAAGCCGTGATTTATTTTGAGAGATCATGACCTGAGATGAAATCAAGAGTCGGGCACTTAACCAACTGAGCCAACCAGAAGCCCCAACAATATTTAGACTTTGAATGCATATTTTGTGATAGCATCTTATAAACAAACAATAAAGCAGTCCTTGGGGATATTAGACACATTTAAAACTGAAAACATTGAATAATCATAGTGCCCTTTATATGGGCAACTGCTTATCAGTTCCTTACTCCTTTAGAAATGTTCTTTGGAAACAAAAGCATATATATACATGTGTAAAAGAATAACTACAAAGATAACATAATTGCTACAGGCATTTAGAAGTTGGAGGGAAAGGAAGACTGCTCATTAAGCTCTACCAAGATGGTTCATGTACATTACCCTCTTTCATCTTGTGCCCTCCCCTCGCCTGTGAGAGATAACTAGTACAAGATGATCTGGGGTAATGAACCATCCCTCTTTGCATGCTACCCAACACAGAGCCACTTTCAACATCCATATCAGAAGTTACTGAGAAGGGAAAAGGCAGATTCTTATCATCCACTGCAAGTAGGTTATAAGCAGAACTAAAACTGCGATCTTAGCCTATCTGAGTAGGAATCTCTCTACCAGGAGGTGAGTCTTTCTTGGAAGCAGATGAGGAGAGATCACTGCTAATATCCACATTGCCTGTTTTTATTGTTATTATTATAATTAATATTTGTATTTAGTGGATTTCCATATTTAATATCAAAACAAGTCTTTCTAGATAAGAAAACTGCAATTCCAAGACACCTTGCTCAGAGTATAGCATATGAGTATATATGAGACTTAGTCCCTTTACGTCATCAGGTGCCACCACACCCAAAAGGCAGTAAAACCTTGGTTTGTGAGCATAATTCATTCTGGAAACATGCTTGTAATCCAAATCACTTGCATAGCAAAGCAAATTTCTCCATAAGAAATAATGGAAACCCAAATGATTCGTCCATAGCCCAAAAATATTCATATAAAAATGATTACAGTACTTTAATATAATACAAAATAATATATACAAAATATAAAGAAAAATAAATGAATTAACTTTCACATATCTTTGAAAATCTTCATGGCTGGTGTGAAGGAGATAAGAGAGGGAAAGGTTATTGTGTAGGATGACTTTCACCATCTCTAAAAGAATCACTGCTATCTATTGGCTCAATGGACTCTTTTTCTTTTTGTGCAACTTTAACAAGGAATGTATCCAATGACATTTGCGTTTGCCTCCTTTTCAAGATTTCAAAGAAATGTGACATTGTATTGAAGATCACCCACAATCACGCAGTGAGAAAGAGAGAAAGAGGGAGAGAGAAGAATCATTGATTCATTTGTGATCATGTGACATTTGGCATCACGTACTACCTGTATTGAAAGACGGCACTCATTTATCAAGTTAAAATCTATTAGAAATGTTTGCTCATTTTTTGGAACACTTGCAGAACAAATTCCTCACAATCCAAGTTTTTACTGTAGTTTTAAAAGGTGATGGAGGAGGGCTTTGAAAGCCACCTCACTCTAAGTGAAAGCCATAACCAGCTTAACTCTTTCAAACTTTCACTTAATAGTTGCCTTCTACGCCTTCCCTGGAAACTATCGATAACTGCATACTGCTTTCCCCTACTCAAAACCCACTTATTTTACTTCTTTGTGTTAGTTTTCTCTTAATATACCCAATGGCACTGTGGCACAGGGTTCCTTTTGGGAGTAAATAAAATGTTCTAAAAGTGGTTATGACCACAGAAGCACACCTCTGTGAAAACTCTAAACACCATTAAGTAGTATACTTTTAAGCAGTATGTGTGCAATTTGAATGAATCATATGGTATGTGAATTATATCTCAAAAAAAAAAAAAAAAACTCATAAACTATGAAGGAATAAATCTCGCCCAAGGTTTAAGTTCCAAGTTTTGAAGGCCATGCTCTGTGACACTGGAGCATCAGTGTCTTAGTTTGGACTCCTATAGCAAAATATAATTAAATGGGTAGCTTAAACAACAAACATTTATTTTTCACAGTTCTAGAATCTGGAAAGTCTAATATCAAAGTAGATCCAGGGTCTAGTGAGGACACTCCTCCTGGTTACTCCATGTATCCTCATCTGGTGGAAAGAAAGAATAGCAAACTCTCTGCTGACTCTTCTAATAACAGCAGTGATCCCATCATGAGGCCCTCACCCTCATGATCTACTTACCCCCAAAGTCCTAACTCTACATACCATCACATTGGGAATTGGGTTTCAACGTCTACATTTTGGGGAATAAAAACTTCAGTCCATGGCAATTACAAGTTTAAAAACTAATAATCAAGTAGAGCTATAACACTGAAGATATGATACAGTTCAAAATGGCCAATGATTAATCTAGGCTCCAAATGATTACTGAATACTTCCAGGATGAAGTCCATATACACTGAAACCATGAGCAGAGAAAAATTAAAATATGAAGTATGGTCAAAGTAACAAAGACAAGATGTAACAGATATTCTGATAAGACAGTAAAAATGTAACAATATAGTGAGGATTTAATTTAGATGGAGTAGATGAGTGAGTTCATCATGTAAATAGTCTCCTGCACTGCACTTAAGAGATGATATAATAACATATAACCACAGAGCACAGTGATAATCAACACTAGTGTTTGTTCCAGAGGTAAAATTACATATGATATATTAAAAAGGGAGCCTCCTTCTTGACATTCTTTAGCTCATTGTTATCAAAGAGTAAGTATGGCATATCACCAGAACTGTCACTCAAACTGAATTATACACTCTACAACTGGTTCTTGAATTATGAGACAGTCTTTTCGTAGCTGCATTTCAGATCAACTCCTTTTAAACAACTTCAAGTAATTCCATAAAATCTGCCTTGCCTTTTATTTCCTTTCCCTCACTGTTTTCTATGATTTCATCTTGTAGTAACTCCTCAAATGCTTTAAAGAAAGCAGTTGAAATTAAATTTTATTAGATTTAATTTTTAAACTTTGTATGCCAACTACACAGCTATACCAAATACAGGGATTTCACAAGTACAAATTAGAATGAAAATTACATTTATCCTTAGTCAAGTTATATGTCTGAAAATACATAGGCATTCCTAAAAAATGTATGGTATGCAAGAAGTAATTAGATAAACTGCTTCAGGTGGGAAAAATTCTGAGGGCATCTGATAATAAAAGAAAATCATCTGTAGAATAACCAGTGAGAAATTTGAGTCTTCCTAAGAACCACCTAGAAAATTCTGTATGTGAGAGCACTGAGACCGGTTATTCATGACAGAAAAGGGCTAAATTACTAGATACTAGAATAAATGATATATATTTGTCAGGTTGGTAGATTTCTTTCTACATCCTATAAATAGTAAATAGCATGACCACGATGGGTATATTCTCTTCACCAGAGCTACGCATGCCTATTCTCATACCTATACATATTCATTACATATTCATGGGTCACCTTACCCAGACCCATGGCTTCAAATAACTCCTAAATGTAGTCACTAATTACATGAGAACTAGAGTTCTTCATTAAGTTCCAAATTTGTATATATTCAACTACCTTTTTTAACATCTTCACTGAAGTGAAAAATAGGAATTTAAAAATTAAATTCTTAATTATACCACCTTCCCAACAATCCTGCTCTTTTCAAGGCCCTCCAGTGCAACTATCACTTATGTAGGGATTCTGGATAAAAAGTAAAAACCCCATGATTAACCTCCAGAATTCACAAGTGCTGTAACAGGTCTATCAATGACTTATATTAGTTCTACCTTTATAGGAAATCCAGAATCTCCTATCATTCTCATTCCTAATCTTTTTGTCCTCCATTGCCATCCCTCAGCTAGGATACAGTGATACTTTCCTAACACGCCTATAATGCAGCCCACTGCTTCCAATGTTCCATAAAGCAGCCAGAGTCAGAATAACTGTTTAAAAATGCAAATAAGATACTGTCAAAATCCTGCTTCTAATCTTTCAATAGCTTCCATAACTTCCTGCAGATAAAACCCAAAATCTAGATCATGGTAGGTATGTGATCAGGCTGTATTTTAACCTATCCAAGCTTTTGACTCGCTTAACTCACTATACTCCATTCTGGTCTTACTTTTTCTTTAACATGCTGAATTTATTCTCATCACATTTGTCGTTACGAATTAAATACATACATATTTACATACATAAATGAATACAATCTCTCTTAGATACTTTCATCTATTCTTGTGGCTTGAAATATCATCAATATATTATTTCTAAGCTTTTATTTCCATCCAATACTTCTATTTTAAGATCCAGATTGCAATATCCAATTTCTTCATAAGCAATTTCACTTGAAATCTTTTAAAAATTAACTAATCCTCTCTCATTTCCCCTTGGCTTGCCAAAACTTCTTTGTCTTCATTTACTAGCACCATCATTAACTATATCAATGGCTTTATCCAACCAACCAACCAATCATCCATTATGTTTAGACAATTTTAGACAATTTTAGACAAATTTAGACAATTTTAACTCACGAATATATCTCAGTTTGCTTTATTTTTCCCAGCCTAATTGACAACACTCTGGATAATTTAGTATTATCTCTTCCTTAGAGGCTAGTAATAGCTTCCTCACCAACATCCCTATGTCCAGATCTGCTATCATCCAAGCCATGCCAGTGTGATCATTCTAAAATGCCATGTAGAGGCTGTCACTTCCTTACAGAAACTTTCAATGGTCTTTCTTTATGCTCCCCTCATCCTTAAAAATATTTAAAGACATCTAGCATAGTATTAGAAACATTAATTAATTAACACATAATTACTTCACTTATAATCACCCCCTATACTCCATTGCTATGTTGCCATACTGAATTACCTGCATTTCTACAAACAAGATCCCTTTTGTCTTTGTATATGTTACTCCAAACTTTAAGAAGGACCTCATATTTGAAATAATTTTTGTACTTTTGACTGAGAAATTATATTGAAAGTCCTTACCACAGGTTACATGATCTAGATGATCCGCCATTTGCCTTTATTTATATTCAGTTATCATCTCTCATCTCACAATCCCCTTCCTTCAGCCACCCAGAAATCCCTGAAGATGCTCTACATATGGGAACTAGAATCCTAAATAAGAATGACCATAGGTATGTTTCTTGTTTATGACTTAATTACAGTTAGTTTTATACAAGATGTTGTAGTGATGATGAATATACCAATCACCAAGGCACAGAGCACTGCTTTGGAAAGTGTTAATTGTGTTAGAAAAGTCAAGCAAATACTGACCCCTATCACATCAGACTTCAAACAAAGAAAGTCAAATTTATTTTTGTTTTATATATTGGAGCTTAGTGTTAAAGCCTCTGAAGATATAAATATGTATATGTGTGTATAAGTGTTTTTTTTCTTATACTCCATGACTCGTCTCTAGTCTATGTTTTTTTCAGTATTAAAATATTTATATTTCAAGAGTTTTATTATATTAATCTAACTACTATGTTCTGTATATTTGTTCTGCATAATTTTGGACTAAAATAGTGATTATTTTTACTATTTCCTGCTATTTGGAGGAAAAAAACCTGAATTCAAAATGGATATTGTTTTGTATTTTATTTTATTTTTTAACTGTTTATAAATTGTTTTGATAGAGAGAGAGAGAGAAACAGAGAGAGAGGGAGGGAGAGAGAGGGAATGAGCAGGGGAGGAGCAGAGAGAGAAGAAGAGAGAGAATCTCAAGCTGACTCCATGCAGTCAGTGCAGAGCCCAATTTGGGGATCAAACTCACCAACTATGAGATCATGACGTAAGCCAAAATCAAGAGTCAGCCACTTAACCAACTGAGCTCCCCAGGCACCCTTTTGGATGTATTTTTAAAAACTGTATTCAAGATGAACCACTTGTTTTAAAAATGTACAAAACACATGAATGGGCAATGCACAGAAGAAACCTCCAAATTATCAGTGAGCATATGAAAATGTACCCAACATCACTGAATCATCAGGAATATGCAAATTAAAACCACAGGGAGTATTTCTCTTTGACTGTATGACTAATCTTACAGACTACAAGAGTAACTGATACTAAAGTTTGTTTTTTTTTTTAAGATTTTCAGTATCAAATATTAGGAAATATATGAACAACTGTAACTTAGACACATTGCTAATAGAAGTGTAAAGTGATAAAAAATCATTCTAAGGGCACCTGGATGACTCAGTCGGGTAAGCATCCAACTTCAGATCAGGTCATGATCTCACAGCCCACGGGTTTGAGCCCCGTGTTGGGCTCTATGCTGCTGGCTCAAAGCCTGGAGCCTGCTTCAGATTCTGTGTCTCCTTCTTTCTCTGTCTGCCCTTACCCTGCTCACTCTCGCTCTCTCAAAAATAAATAACTATTTAAAAAGTTTAAAAAGGGGCACCTGGGTGGCTCAGTCGGTTAAGCATCCGACTTCAGCTCAGGTCATGATCACATGGTTTGTGGGTTCAAGTCCCATGTCAGGCTCTGTGCTGATGGTTAGCTCAGAGCCTGGAGCCTACTTCAGATTCAGTGTCTCCCTCTCTCTCTGACCCTCCACTGCTCACACTGTCTCTCTTCCTCTCTCAGAAATAAATAAAAGATTTTTTAAAAAAGTTTAAAAAAATCACTTCAAGAAAATGTTTGGCCTTCCTTATCTACCAAAGCTAATCATAAACCTACTATATGATGAGAAATTCTATTCCTAAAATAAAATCAAGAGAATTCATTATTATATGTGCCCCCCAATATATAAAGATTTTCATAGAAGTTTTATTTACAATAGACAAAACCAGAAATAACCAAAAATGCCTATTAACAATACAGTGAATACATCGTCTTCTGTTCTTAAGCAATTAACTACTATATAGTCATAAACTACTTTTATATGAAGAAATACAGATTAAACTATTAACTAATAAAAGTTTCAGAGAGAAAAGATGCTGTAATTAGGATTTCATCCATAAGAAATTTTAAAAGCTGAACAAAAAAACAGACTAAGAATAATAATTATTTTGAGTGGAGGGATGTGTGCAAGTATTGACTGGAAATGACCAGGTGGGGTACTTGCGGGGTACATTAGCTCTGTACCATAAATTGGAGACCAACTGCATGAGTTTTTACCTATGTAACAATTACTGAAGCCTCACTTAGGACTTGAATGTTTTTTTGTGTATAAGTGAAACCTTGATAATAACAAAAACTCATATTTTACTGTAGTCAAAAAAACAAAGCTCTTCTTTTAAAGCATAGAAATCATTGGGACTTCTTTTGTCATACAATTTCACATTACTTATTACTGAATCCCTCTGAGGTTTCAAGTTAATTACCACAGACACACAAATTTTTATTACTCTTCTTATTCACAGTATTATTAGGTAGCTAGTCCATATTTTAAACTAATTTGATAGAAAAATATTTCTGCCAGTTATCACCAACAAATAAATTATATATCTAAATTTTTTCCATAATTCCTTATAACAGAATTTTATGAAATATAAACTCAAGTTCATTCAAAATAAAGCAAATTAAAGATAAGGAAGAAATATCATAATTTGAACAGAGAGAGTAACAACATTTTATGGAAAAGAAAGCAAGAAATATTATGTCTAATTTTTCCCTTAACTTGTCTTCCAAGTACAATGACTTTTAGATTTACTAAACTAATCATGAAGAACACTTTTTACTTACAAATTAGAAAACCAAACAATGACGATGCATAATGGCTCAGGTATTGAAAAAGAATTCACCTTCTTCAAACAAATTCAAATCTCATGGTCTGTAAAGAATTAGCATGCCACCTAATACTTAGAGGTAGCAAATGAGGCATCTTACCTGTCACTGATTCCAGTAGCAATTTGCAGGTAAAGTTTTAATTTTATATATTGTATTACTATTTGATGGCACTCATAAAAAAATCAGCACAAACTTTATGACTTCAGTGATAATAATTTATTATCTTAGAGTTATAGAGGGGAAAAGACCTTCGCCACTAGCTGGGCTGACCTCAAGGTGTCAGTAGGTCTGCTTTTCTTTTTGGCAGCTCTATGGAAAAATCCATTTTCCAGCCTTGTTCCAACTTTTAGAAAGAAAGCTCATTCTTTGGCCTCTGGTCTATTCCTCTATTTTCAAATTCAGCTAATTTGCATCTCTCTGATCATTCATCAGTAGTCATACCTCCGTGAGGCTTAGAAAGGTTCTCCACTTTCAGATACTCATATGATTTAATTTAGAATCTGTATAAATAATCCAGTATAATGTCCCCATCGATGTCATTAGTTTTTCCTATGTGCCAAGTATCTTTTGCTATGTAAGATAACATGTCCACAGATTCTGGGTATTAAGGCCTTTTGGGAGTCACTGTTTTGCCTATCATTTATTAATTTTGCACTGTCTCCTCAATATCTCAGTGATAACACCTGTAAGCCATTGAATGCATGAAGCTCAAGCTCAGGGTAGAATTTTGGCTGGGAAAATATATACAATATTTAAAGCATATGTTGTATATATGGTATAATAAAATATATATTATTTATTACATATGAGATATATACATACACATATAAGAATATAATATATTCTTTTTTTATGTTTATTTATTTTTGAAAGGGAGAAAGAGTGCCTGCAGGGGAGGGGCAGAGAGAGAGGGACACAGAATATGAAGCAGGCTCCAGGCTCTAAGCTGTCAGTGCAGAGGCTGACATGGGGCCCAAACCCACACTGTGAGATCATGACCTAAGCTAAAGTCTGATGCTCAAACCACTGAAACCACCCAGGTGCCTCCTTATATACTAGGAAAGAATTCTCTGGTTTGGATTATACTTAAAGCCTAGACACTGGATGACATCACCAATAAAGGATGTATAGACAGAAAAGAGGACCAAGGAACAAGTCCTCAGACACTATAACACTAGCAGATCAGGGAAAGGAGGAGATCAGCACAAGAGATGAATGAGCTCAGAAAGCGAGAAGTGAAATCAAGAATCTGCAGTGATCTAGAAGCTAAGTGGTCAACTGAGGGCCAAGGGGGATGAAAACTGAGAACTGATCACAGCACTCAGTAAAGAAACTGTGATATCCTTTACAGAGCAGTTTCCCTACACTGGGGAGAAGAAAGTGGATTGAAAGTAGTGTAATGGCATGACAAGAGAGGAAGTAAATGCAATCTGGGAAAGCAACTGTTTTAGGAACTTTCCTTCAGATCTGGAAGAATGTAGTGGCATCTGATAGGGACATAAAAGTTTATTTTATTTTATTTTATTTTATTTTGTTTTATTTTATTTGGTAAAGAATTGAATAATAGCATGTAAACATGCCAGTGAAATCATTCAACAAAATTGGAAAAATACTGAGAAAGAAGAAAATTGTTGCAACAATGGTTTTGAGTATGTAAGAGTTGGCTTTTCAAACATATATGGAGAGGTCAGTCTCAGAGGAAAGCTCAGGAAATTCATCTAGAGAACTCAGAGAGAATACAGAGGAGTTGGACACAGACGGTAGTACGTGGATAGCTATGTTCATTTATCCCAGTAGATTTAATTTCTGCAATAAAATAGTAAGGAAGGAAATCACTTGAAAATGAGAAGAGGGAAGAAACAACTGGAAATTTCACAAAAAATATGGAAGTTATGATCCAGTTGTCAAGAGAGAAGGAGACAGCAGAAAAACGCTGTCTAATTACTGGGCAGAGCCATGTGCCTAGCTAAAATTTATAAATTGCATAATACACATGAAAAGACACAACTTACATGTATTCATGCATTTATACATATATGGATGTTTTAGTTCAGAGTAGGACTGATGTATGCTTAGAGTTGGATGTGGCTGCCAAAAGAGCTAACCTTATCTTCAACTGCCATGATCAGAAATATAATTATCCAGAACACAGGCATCAGCATATTTCTTTCAATTTAGCACCATACTTTAAAAGATGAAAACTTCAGAGGGAGGCCAATAAATAGCACCATGCACCCTGGGTTAATACAAGAATAGGTGTTATAAGTATGGAAGCAATGGAGAATTCAGCTTAGATTCAAAAGTAATGGAATTAGTTCATGCTACTTCCCTATAATGTTGACAAATTTTCAAAAACATAAAAGAATCTGAGCATAGTATGTACCAGTTTAGTGAAAACAGGGAGCTGTGACTCTAGAAGAAAGAATACTGGATTAGGAAGGATAATCTCAACTCCAGTCCCTGGTCTGTGATGTGTACCTTGAGGAAATTGCCCCACTAGGTTATACGGTGTGCTTTCAAGTAAGTAAATAAATGAAAAACTCTGAATCACTACATAATATCCCTGACCTTCAGTGGGGTTTCCCCCCTCATTTAAAAATGGAATCATCCAAATTGTTTCATCTACCTTGTAGATATTCAATGAGAACATTGTTGATGCTCTAACATTTGCATATGTGCTGTTTCCAAAGATAAAAATTACACTTTTATTCATTCTACACCGTTACACTGTTTTTATGTCACTAGAAAAAGATTTAGGCTCTATCTCCTAAAATCCTAATCATATTTGGAGGTCCTGTGAGTATCCCTAGTATCAGAGCTTAGTGGATAAAATCTTACAACTACTAACAAAAATTTTAACAATTTGGAAATCTCCAGAATGTCCTGCCTAGATTAGAAAATCCTTGCTTACTTGCTTTCTTTGAATGTTCTTTGTTCACATCGTAAATATATTTTTTTTTTGCTTTTCTTTAAAAACACTAAATATATTATTTGTCTCCATAATGAATTGCAGGGACTGGTAAGCCAACTTTATTTACACTCATGAGACCCAAATTAGGTTTGGTCTAAAAAGGCTAGTCAAAGACATATACACAACAAAAACACAGCAGTAAGTGGTGTTCTGGAAATACCTTTAGTGCAGGAGATCCTCTAAGGGACCATGCCCCTATTTCATGATGCTTCCTATTTTGGGTTATTGAAGAGTTAGGGAGCCTTTGCTTAATAGTTTTGTATCTTCACTGCTCTTGGATTTATGTCCCTCAGTCAGGTGTTCTGAACCACGGAGACAGAGCAAATATAGCTTATCTATATAATCATTTTGCAAATGTAATTTTAGTTTCTGATTTTAATACAAGAAGTTACACATTTGCTTCTGTAGTATGTGTGCAGAAAGTTGATATGTTATAGATATCTATTTAAGTTCAATAGAATTTACAAGTCTGACTAAGAGAAAGCATGATAAAAAAATCACTTATAATAAAACAAATGTTCTTATTCTGGAAGAAATAAAGCAATCCTCACCAATCTTTTATTTTAGTTTATGCTTGTCTTAGAGGTAATGCAAAGGCAGCAAATAGGAGTAATCCCAGTTGGTCCTAGTCTCCAGGAAAGAAGACATCCTTCCGTATCAGAAAAAAATCACCATGTCTCAAGAGTTCTATTGAATCTTTATTACCCAACCCCTTAATAAAACTCCTTCATAGCTCTGTCAAGATCTGCTGAATGAGTCAGAGTCAGGGATAAACCAAAAAAAAACAAAACAAAACAAAACAAAACAAAAAAAAAAACAAAAACAAACAAAAGAAAACTCTTGCTATGTGGCAAAAGTGAGAGCTGCTTTTCTCCATAAATTAGGTACATTTCACTGAAGAAAACGGTCTTCCCTGACACTATTATTTTCTCCAAAGCAAAGGCTTGTGAGAGGTGACTATTTTATATTTTTCATTTAGAGGTCAACAGTTCAAATATAACCCCATTAATAAAATCATCAATTAGGCTAACAGATGAATTTATCTAGCTTCTTTAATACCCAAAGGGGCAATTTTCACATTAGGTCCTTGAATTAAAACATCAGTGGGAATTAAACAGGAATGAAGTATTTAAACAAAGATCTAAATCTGTTTAATTTCCTCTGAGTTCATCATGGAACAGAATTTTTTCCCCATATGTTGAATGGAACAAATCTCAGCCACAGTTTAATTGTACCGTTTGAAGTAGAAGTTTGATATTGTATGTGCATGAGAAAAAACACACACAAATAGGATTTGGGAATCTATGACTGCCTATCAAGGCTACTTCTGTCATTTATTATGTTGGGGAAATTCCTACATCTCAAAGTTGGATTCTACATGTGATTAGGAGATGATATAATCCCTAGCTCACAGTGTTTTATGAAAGACATTCAGCAAATCAGAGAGTACTGTGAGTGTGAATTTTATTTGCTTAATTGAAAGAAATTTTTATACTTTGAAAAAAAAATCCAGTTGGATTTTCTAGCTCTATGCATACACTGAAAACCTAGGGCAAAAAATAATAACAATAAAAAAATAGAATAAAAAATAAGTGCTTATACATTTATACATATATATGTAATTTTGTTCATAATTTAAAAATAACAAAAACATTGCTTGAATGGAACAAAAACACTTGTATATACTTTATAACTGCATTTTCAACAACTGATAACTTTTGTAGTTTTCTTTATCATAGTCTTTCCTCTCTCTTGTCTGTCTCAATAATAGAAATAGGTAGATAGATAGAGAGAGAGAGAGATAGGTATGTATATACACAAACACACATAGCTACTGTCTGTGTATATAAACACATTCATATCTACAAGTGTATATAAATTCTTTTTTTAAAGCTAAAATTCAAGTTGCAGACATCATTCATATTTATTCCTAAATGCTTCAGTGATTTTCTAAAAACAGAAATATTACCATACATTACCACAATTGTGTAGCTGTGCAAATCAGAAATTTTAAGATTATATCACACTGTTACCTAAGTTATAGTTAGTACTGAAATTCTATCATGAAATATCATCATGTAGTCCAGTAATGACCTTTATTAGAATTTACTTCTGACCAGGATCTAATCTAATCCAGTGTAAATGTAAATAAATAAATAAATAAATAAATAAATAAATAAATAAATAAAATAATAAAATAAAAGCACTAGAATTAAATGAGTTCATTTCTTTCCTGATTTCAGAGAAAAGATAATTTATTATATTAGATATATTTCTCAAAAGCATTGACAAATTGATCTTTGGGACTCATTTTACAATCACCAACATAAATGCTGGCTTAAAAACAAGTAAGCACAGGGGCGCCATGGTGGCTCAGTTAGGCGTCTGACTTGATTTTTGCTTAGGTCAAGATCTCATGGTTCTTAAGTTTGAGCCCCGCCCTGGGCTTAGGAGTCTCTCTCTCCCATGCTTTCTCTGCCCCTACTTGTGGTTTCCCTCTCTCTCAAAAAGAAATAAACTAACTTTAAAGTAAGCACACATTTATGTGCAAATACACCCATACTGCAAATAAAAATACGCACAAAATGTATTTCGAAAAGTTGCTCTATTTCAGGGCCACTCTAACTGCAAGGCTGGGCTTAGGTCCAATCATTTATTACTATGCATTGACAGTTAAATTATAGAGCCGGACATATAATAGGACCAGAATTCATATTCCTCACTACATTAAAACTTCAGCCTAGTTTCTTACTTAAAAATTGATACCTGACTGGCAGTAATTATTACTTTTTAATTCTCTCACAACAGTCTGCTATGTTAGAGATTATATATATTAGCTACAACATATACTGGCCAATTTTGCCCTCCTGCCATCTACCAAGACACTAGAAGTTCTAAGATAACATTTGCATTGGAAAAATAATCTTACAAACCACACACACACACATACACACACAGACAACAACAACAACAACAACAAAAATGTAGCCAATTTGATTGCTAACTCAAAAAAGTATGGTGAGGGAATTTTTCTCCTTCAGGCTTCAATACTACTTTCACATTAATTCATTGTTTTATTAATTGCCTTAATTTTTTAAACATATTTTGCACCTCATTTACTCACAGATTTAAATACAATGCTTCCATTTAGGGGATTTAAATGATCCCACTGGGTTGCAGTGGCCCTTTAAACATTAAATATGACTTTTAAATTATTTTAATATTTACTTTTAAGAGAGAGAGAGAGTAGGTGGGGGAGGGACAGAGAGAGGGAGACACAGAATCCGAAGCAGTTCCAGGCTCCCAGCTGTCAGCACAGAGCCCTATGTGGGGCTCGAACCCACAAGACAATATTATGACCTGAGCCGAAGTTGGTCACTCAGGTGTCCCATTAAATATGATTTTTGATGTAGTAATATCCTTTTAAAATGCATGGAGTCAATGCCCTTCGCTTCTCTGGGAGGAAAAACAAACACAAACAAAACAACAACCAGCTTCAAGTTTTCATTACTTAAAGGAATTGAGAAGTCTGAATTGGGCAGCTTTCTAAATTCTTTGCAATTATATCTCTGTAGACCATGTATTAGAATTTGGATTTCTGCTTCCCAGTAGTGCCTGAGACTCCTAATGTGCAATTAGAGGAAGCAAAGAAACCTTGTTTATACAAATAGCAAGCTAATGAGATGGTACAATCAATGTGAATACATGATCATTTCAGAGCTGCACCTCCACCACTTAATCTGATTCCTAACAAAGAATTAGCTGCAGCCAAGTGAATATCCTGAATGAAATTAGCTTCTTTCCTGTTTGTCTTTGTATGATCTGGGTTGAATGTTAGAACCTCATTATTAGTACCCATCCCTCTTTCAAAATCATCCATTTTGTTTTCCTTAAAAGTATCAGCAAAGATGATTCTATTTAGTGCTGCTCTAATGCAGAATTTTGAGAAAATTTCCAAGTACATTTTCTGGGTGCAGGTATTATTTTTAGGTAAGATAGTATTTCATTGTTAACCATGCAAGAGTGAGGTTTTAACCTCAAAAACTAGTGAAGATGACTTTGCTTTCAAATATGCCCTAGTTACAGATTTAAGATCTTTAAATAATTTTAGAAATTATGTAACCCATTCCTCAGTTTATAGATCAAAGAGCCAGAGAGGTGCCTAGGTGGCTCAGTCGGTTAAAGCATCCGACTTCGGTTCAGGTCATGATCTCACCGCAGTTCAAGAGTTCAAGCCTCACATTGGGCTCTGTGCTGACAGCTCAGAGCCTGGAGCCTGCTTCCAATTCTGTGTTTCCCTCTCTCTCTGCCCCTCCCCAGCTTGTGTTCGTTCTCTCTCTCTCTCTCTCTCTCTCTCCATCTCTCTCCATCTCTCTCTCTCTGTGTCTCTCTCTGTCCCTCAAAAATAAACAAACATTAAAAGGAACCAAAAACTAAATCAGGTCAGCCTACTGTACGAACCCTGGCTAGAAACGTAGATTCCTACACTCTCAGGACACTCATTTCCACAACATGCTAACTGGGTGATATCTTTCCCAAAATCTAATTCCTAGCAGTAGTAAATTGTTTCAATTTATATAAGAAAAATGACATTTAATAAAATATTTAATAAGAATATTCTTTCACATTTAGAGAATAAACTATAACCCTTAATATTCTTTTCTTTTCATACAAGTGTCTTTAGTCAGATTCTAAAGATGAATTGTAGAAAAAAAAAGCTGAGAGCTACATGTAATCAATCGTCAATGTTACTTCTCCGGTTTAAGGAAAAAGAGATAATCTTTAAAATATAAAACTTATTTTTAACGGTATATTGCCAAGTCTTTTTTTAAAAATATTTATTTATTTATTTGGAGAGAGATAGACAGAGACAGAGACAGAGAGACAGAGAGGTGGGGGCAGGGGCAGAGACAGAGGGAGACAGAGAATCCCAGGCAGGCTCCGTACTGTCCATGCAGAGCCCCATACAGGACTCAAATTCACCAATTGTGAGGTCATGACTTGAGCAGACACCAAGAGTCAAATGCTGAACTGACTGAGCCACCCAGGTACCCCTAAAACTTATGTTTGAGAGATGCTGACCCATGTCTTATCATCATCATCTAGAAGTAAACTGTTATTTGGGGTCAGGGAAGACCAGAGCCCTCAGGGATTAAGGCATATAATAACAAGGTTTAATTGAGGGGGAGAAAAGTTCAGAGACAGAAATGGAAGGCGCAAGGATGTCTGCGTGAACAACTTCATGTGCCAGAATCCTGCAGACAGAGGAGAACTGGAGAAGGCTTTTTTGTGAGAATGGAAGATATAACCAAGGAGACAGATGAAATAAAAGGGAAGACAGAGATTAGCACCTTAACATGCATCCTGTAGGGGCACCTAGAGGGCTCAGTCAGTGGGGCATCCTACTCTTGATTTCTGCTCAGGTCATGATCCCAGAGTCATGGGATTGAGCCTCACATCAGCCTCTGGGCTGAGCATCGAGCATGGAGCCTGCTTAAGTCTCTCTCTCTCTCTCTCTCTCTCTCTCTCTCTCTCTCCCTCTCTCTCTCTCTCTCTCTCCCCCTCCCTCTCCCTCTATCCCCCCTGTCCCCCCCCACTTACACTCTTTCTCTAAAATAAATTTTTAAAGAATGACTTCTGTAAAAGAAACAATGACATATTTGGGCCACCATTTTGTTTTCAAAAAGTTAAACTGTCAGAAAGGGGGAAAATAAATAGTATCAGTTGACCTACACTAATATTTCCTTTATGTAGCCATAGCATAGAGCCAAGCTATGAATAGGTTATCTTAATGCTGCTGAGTAGCAGTCTGTCTTTTTAAAAGTTCATGAAATGTGCTGTCAGCCTCTCCCTAAAGATGCAGTTCTGGCACCAGACTCCGTATCTTCTCACGCGGGGAAGTGTTTGTTCATATGCTGCAATCGGACTGCTGGGCACAAGAGGAGAAAGAAGCCTGATTGCTGCCAATGTTTGCACAGTTATAACTACACAGTCACTCCCCACATCCTCCTGAGGAAACACACGGATTTTAAAACTGTTTACAAGGTCAGGGAAAACAATGACAAAAACCAACTCGGTCTTTGTTCTAAAATTTACCAATTATAATCTCCTCTCTTATTAACTAATAATGTGGAACTTATAACTACATTAACAATCCTAAAAATATGTTTTTATTAACCTGCCCTCATGATTTTATTCTGTAAATCTAGCCGGAAAAGTTATAAATACAGGAAAAATAATTTATGTACAAATATGCTCACTTCAGCTGTACAATAACAGAAACTGGAGATGACCTAAAGAAAAACATCGAGCATGTTCAACTAAACTGTGAGAACTGCTTCAATGACACTGAATAGAAGAAAAAGAAACAAGTATTTTTAGAGAGCCATACATATTCCGTACTTTTCATTCAATCATTCTATTTCCTGCATAAAAATCTCACATACTGCTCCCAACAATTACCTGAGTGTTCACCTTTGCATTTTACAAATAAGACTGCTAGTTCTCACCATGACTGAAGACAGCCATGTAATCAGTACTGATGGCAAACCACTTATGTCCTAAAATCATATACTTCATTATCTTTAGTTTGTTTTTAATCACTGAATATTGTTTTTTTATCAGAAATCCTGACATTGCCATTGTCTACTATGAAGAATAGTAAATAATCTACATCCTCTGAAGCAGCATTACTCTTTACAAGTCAAAGTACTTATTTTGAAAACAAGTTTAATGCTTCACATGAGTGCTCACTGTAATAATGCTTTATTTTATGTTAGTAATATTTGCTGATTTATTGATCTGAATAGTTGGTTAATATGACAATATATCTCCTACTTTAATGTAATAAAAGGTCTATAGGCTTCTTTTTTTTTTTTTTCTATAGACTTCTTTTAACTGTAGTGTATAATTCTTTTGAAGTCCGAATTTCATCCATATAGATTTTAGGATCGTACATAAAGAGGCATGGTGTACTATAAGAATAACTATGTTTAATTCAGTGAAGATTTAATATTATAACATTAAACAAATTACAATCAGCTATGTCCAAATATTTTTATTTTTACTTTATTTTATCTTATTTTTGCAGGAACCTGGCTGAAAGAAGGCAAAAATAGATATAGGTAATATTTTGGTAAAAACGAGGGAAGTGGAGGAGAATGAGAGAGAGAGAAAGAGAGAGAGACAGAGAGAGAGAGAGAGAGGAAGGGAGGGAAGGAGGGAGAAAATCTAAGTTCAGTAACATCAGTGAGGACAAGAGCGTTTGCTGTAACATGTAAAGTGTACACACTGCATGTACTAGGCAAATAAAATGTTACCAAAAGAGAATTATTATTTGCTCCTATTATTTGAAGTTTCTGACTTTTAAGAATTATTTATTATAGCAAAATTCCAGAATAAAAAAGTCAAATCTAACTATATGTTTTCACTCATATGTGGAACAGGAGAAACTTAACAGAGGACCATGGGGGAAGGGAAGAGGAAAAAAAATAGTTAAGGAGAAGGAGGGAGACAAACCACAAGAGACTCTTAAATACTGAGAACAAACTGAGGGTTGATGGGGGTGGGAGAGAAGGGAAAATGGGTGATGGGCATGGAGGAGGGCCCTTGTTGGGATAAGCACTGGGTGTTATATGGAAACCAACTTGACAATAAACTAGATGTTTTTAAAAAAAGTCAAATCTATTACAATTTTTTGAGTATAGTGTTTTCATTAGTCAAATTTTTTTCCAAGCAACAAAATTACATATAAAACACCAATGTAATCAAGCAATTATTCATTTGGGTCATATTTCAATATTTTGAAACTTATTACAGTTTTCTTTACCTAAACAATCTTTGTTATGCAGTTTTGTGAACTTCTCCAGGTCACATAAATGATCTGAGCTTCTGTGTCTCCATTTTTGAAAATGGTAGAACCGTGGGACACAATATCCTCTTCAATATGTTGAATAGTATACATTAATACAGTATTTAAAGGCAGTAAAATATAATTGAAATATTTCATGGATTTTCATACTTCAGTAAACTTTGAGTTTTGAATTTATCTAATCTCTAACATATACAGCATGCTCTCAGCATTTGCATATAAACACTGATTTATTAATAATTGCCTTACATGTACAGATATGCTATATTTATCTCAATAATAGTAATAATAACAGTAATTGGATATTTACTGTGTTCATCACATATCTGTTTTCTTTAAACCTCTAACAACTGTGTAACATTCTAGTCTCCACTGTACTTGTGAGAAAATCAAGCCAAATCAAATTTGTTTAAGGTTATATAGGCAGGTTGCAAACCCAGGTAGTTCAAGTAAGTAATTTAGCCATTCTGCAATGAATTTAGTATGAATATCTTAGATTTCATTTATATGGATTTAATTTCAGGGGCAGCTGGGTGGTTCAGTCAGTTAAGCATCAGACTTCAGCTCAGGTCATGATCTCACAGTTTGTGGAGTTTGAGACCCGCATCGGGCTCTGTACTGACAGCTAAGAGCTTAGAACCTGCTTCAGATTCTGGGTCTCCCTCTCTCTCTGCCCCTCCCTCACTGGCACCCAGTCTCTCTCTCAAAAAAAAAAAAAATTAAGAAAATTTATGAATGGATTTAATTTCAATGAAGCTAAATGTCTACATGATATGGCAACATTACTCCCAGATGAGTTTTTTTAGAACTCATAATCTTTAAATGAAACCATGGGCAATAATACAGCACAGAGAGAAATAAACTATGGCTCACTTCATGTCCTGATCATCTACCAATCCACAGCTCCCGGCCCCACAATTAGCCCCTGAAAAGGATGTCTTTCTATATTCTTTCCAACGTATTAATTGTATAAGTTTGTTTTAGTAAAGCTTCTACAGAAAAGCAATTTATCTGGCTGAAAAATTTATTCTCTAAAGTCTATGGAAGAAAGATGTAAGAGACGGTGGGACCAAAAAAAAAAAAAAGTGAGGAATATATAG
This sequence comes from Hyaena hyaena, assembly GCF_003009895.1. Taxonomy (NCBI): domain Eukaryota; kingdom Metazoa; phylum Chordata; class Mammalia; order Carnivora; family Hyaenidae; genus Hyaena; species Hyaena hyaena. The sequence continues at coordinate 1,121,274 of NW_024081105.1, read as the reverse complement.
AGTTGGGTCCGAAGATGGTACAACTATCAGAGAATGAAAGCCAAATTAGGAGACAGAAAGAAATGTCTAATGAGATTTAGTTGTGTGTGTCACGAAATATATTTCATGTACTTTTTATCTTCTTAAAATTGTCAAAAGAGAAATCAGCAGTGGTTTCCCTGCTTTTGATATGAGCAGACTTGTATCTGATACATATAGAAAGTCCTGAGCTGTCTTTAAGGTTAACAGACAGGGATCAAGGATACCCTTGATCATACTAGTGTCTGGATTACACACTGAGCCCAGAGAATTCAATCTGAATTTGTTTGTAATTTTGCCTAAAGGAAAGGAAGAATGGTTTTAGACAGTCATTTTACATTAAATGAAAAATAAAAAAAGAAATTAGCACAGCATAGATCATAAATTTTAGAAATGAGAAAAGTGGGGGCGCCTGGGTGGCTTAGTCGGTTAAGCGTCCGACTTTCACTTAGGTCATGATCTCGCGGTTCGTGGGTTCGAGCCCCACGTCGGGCTCTGTGCTGACTGCCAGCTCAGAGCCTGGAGCCTGTTTCAGTCTGTGACTCCCTCTCTCTCTGACCGTCCCCTGCTCACGCTGTCTCTCTCTCTCTCTCTCCTAGAAATAAATAAAACATTAAAAAAAAAAAAAGAAATGAGAAAAGTGGGTTTTTTTGTATTGTGGTACAAGTAATTGTTTAAAACTGATTAACTTGGTTTCTATACTATTTGAGTGATTCATTCAATATCCCAAAGTTACTTTTAAAAACTATGTATCTTAAATATGTATAGCTGTTTTCATATTATGCTAAATTGTATAAATCATTTTGTATACTCCAAACAAATTTAATTTAATAAAATAAGCAAACATTAACACAGAAATTTCAGTTATATTCTAGGTTTTAGGATTGAGGCACTCTGAAGATCCTCAAAATGCACCTAATGAATATTGTTGTCTTTGTGTTTTATTGGTTTCTAATTTGAAATCTTCTGTTTACACAGGTAGTGGTTTCTGGAAGGAGAGGTTTCTCATTCTTCTGTGCTCTGGATTCCCATCTTCTCAGCAACATGATGCTATGGGATTATCACCTTTTTCTCAAGCATTTTCCACTTCTCACTCTCACAGGTAGATTCCTGTCAGTATTTCAGTTTGTCCTCCTCTTAGTGAAAAACTCCTTAAACAAAAATCCCCCTTTCAGGTACATTTCTCTCTCTCCTCCCATCCCTGAATAACCACATCACTTACGGGATGTCTGCATCATCAGGGTTTTCACAGTGAACATGAGTATGCGTGAGTATGCACGCTTTAGAAGGCCTACTGCACGCTGACACAACCAGTTACCTCACTGTGCTAAATCACATGAACTTCGTGGGTTTACTTTCCTTCTTCTTTCTTTGTTTTTTTTCATTCATCTTCTCATTCTTTCCTTTAACTGTCGACCATCTGAACCATCTCCTTTTCTTACAAAGTATTTCTTCTTGGTCCAATATTTCTGTTTTCCTCTAGCTCTAGAAAGCCTTTTCTTGATCTTTGCCCTTTCTTCTCTCAAGCAAGTATTAAATGCTGAGACAGTTGACAGCTTAATCTTTAAGCTCGTTCTCTCTTGACATAGACAATCTCCTTAGACAATCTCATTGTCAGAAATTGACTCCATTTTAAACCTCCTGCCCAGATGTCTTCTGACTCATCCTTCAAGTGCCTGTTCTCCATCTCTACCCAGATGCCTTAGAGGAAACTCAAAATCAGCATCCCCCCGGGCTAACTCCCTATCAAATCTCCCAAACCTGGTATTCCTTTAATTTCTTATCTCAGAAAATGAAATCAATGCAAATACGACTGTATAGGACACATACTTAGGACTAATTCTGAACACTTTGTTTTCAGTCACCAATCATGTTTAGCCTATATTCAGGTTCAGTCACTTTTTTTTTCATATATTATCTGCTTTCTATACCTTTCTTCCTGTTCCTGAGGCTAGCCATGGCTAGCGTCAAACATTTTCTTTTTATCTAGGCAATTGCAAAAGTCACCTAAGTGATCTTTTTTCTTTTTTTCTTTCTTTTTTTTTTTTTAAAGTAAGCTCCATGCCCAGTGAAGAGCCCAATGCTGGACTTGAACTCTGAGCTGAAATCAAGACCTGAGCTGATAGCAAGAGTCTGACACTTAACTGAGTCAGGCACCTCTAATGGGTTCTTTTTAAATTGATTCCTTCTTGCCCTCACTGTGTTCTATGAATATCAACAAGTGTGCTACTTTCATAACAAAAACATGGTCATAAAATCTAAAACTCTTCAATGGCAAAAAAAAATGGTAAATAATTACGTTTATTATACATATGCATGCACAGTGAATACACAATGTTTTAGTAAAGCTGTGAGGAGTTAGTGGTTTCCTGTAGCTCTTCAAGATAAACAACAAAATGCTTACCATAGCCTACAAGACAATGCAGATGCTGTTCCCTGACTCCCTGACCGAACCTACACTTGAGCTAATTATCCTTTCTGCGTACCGGCCATGCCATGCCCCCTTTCACTTACTCCTAGAGAGGAAGCTTCCACCCACCGGCCCTACTACACAGAATGGGCAACAGAATCTTAAATAATATGTATTTTCTCTGTTTTCTACAGCATTTCAAGGAGGATTTTATGTCTTCTCTCTAAAGAATCATACTTTTTTTTTATCTTGGCATTTTACCTAACAAATTACTTTTATTAGAGGTTTCCACTGTGCTAACTCAGATTTCCTTTTGTAAATTCTCAATGAACTATTACCCTTCCTTTTATTCTTCCATTCTGTATTCTAATCTTTGTGTATGTACGTCTGTTGGAAGTATATATTGAGAATATACACTGGAATTGTATTCTAACTAGTCAGTTGCCTTAGGCAGTGGGATTAATGTGAGATATTTTGGCAATACTTTTCACCACCCATAGTTAAGAATAAACAGCCTGACAATGATATGTTGTAGCCCCATTGGGCTCTGGGCTCTTTCTGTCTACTTTCTGTCACTTGAGGCTGTGTGTGTGTGTTCAAAATGATCTGTTCTGGTCTGCATTACTATAGTATCTGCTCTAAGGATCTAAGTGATACATTATAATTAGGTGACCATGAACACTTATCTTCTTAGCTGGATGAGTCCCAGCATGTCCAGAGTGAATAGACCTTTACCAGTACCTCCATCATAAGGGTTAAAAGCTTCCTAGAAAGTTAAGAACCTATTTACCTATTTGTTCTGAAGATGTGAGGTACACACTAAGGATGCATATGTCTCGGGTTTGATATACATACTGACAATAAACACTGTTAGCAATTCACTTCATCTGCTCTTACTTCTTTTCCCATTCAAATGTACCTTTAGGTTGTTCCAAGAAATTAGAAAGAAATGCTCTTAATATCAAAATGATTATTTCATTCAGTTTATTATAAGAAAAGAGAATATTCAGACTATATTGAGAAAAAAATTCCAATTGCTAAAATCATTCATGCAGGGTTTAAAAAATCCATAATGGTTCAGCAAATACTGAAACACTACTTTGCCTTTTTTTTTCCCCCAGAAAAATGCAACATTTCCCCCCTTTAGCCCTCATTTCAATTGTGACATTTAGTCTAATTTATTTTATTATCAGCTGATACTTTTTATTGTAGAAAAAGTAAACCTCTTTCCAATTTTTTCAATTTGACTTCTATATTTTTCTCTCTCTGTCATCTGTGTGGTATCTCTTTTCACCCTCCTGTCTTCTCTCTTCTCCAATACCTTGTCCTCCCTTTCCCTTTCCCTGTCTCTCTGTCTCTCTGTCTCTGTCTCTGTCTCTCTCTCTCTCTCTCTCTCTCTCTCTCTCTCACACACACACACACACAGGTTGATTCTGTATTCAGATTTTTTAGGTATTTCAATATTTTTCAATCATGCCAGCATTTATAGTTTAACTTGAGGCGCCAGGATTCATTACTGGTCCAGGCCTTCAAATATGTTATCATAACACTTGCTCTTTTCCTCTGGCTGATGAAAATAAAATTACATTTTCCCCTTTAGCCATTTTTCATTAAGAATAGATTCTCAAACACAGCATACTAATGTATTTTCTCCTTAGATCCATGGATCGGTCAAAATAGAGTTATTTATGTAGCCAGTAAGATGAAGCCCCAACTTAGGAACTTTGCTGGACAAACTTTCTCATTCAAAACTGAAGACAACAATACTAATTTTAGGGGCGCCTGGGTGGCTTAGTCGGTTGAGCGTCCTACTTTCGCTTAGGTCATGATCTCGCGGTTCGTGGGTTCGAGCCCCGCGTCGGGCTCTGTGCTGACTGCCCCCTCGGAGCCTGGAGCCTGTTTCAGTCTGTGACTCCCTCTCTCACTGACCCTCCCCTGCTCACACTGTCTCTCTCTCTCTACTAGAAATAAATAAAACATAAAAAAAAATTTAAAAAAAAACACAATACTAATTTTAAACGGTTAAATACACATCCTAATTCAAGACTGAGCCACTTAGTGTAAAGGCAAAGCTGGATAGAGAAGACTACTGAGAAGAGAGAAGGTCCTACAGATTCAGAGTCTATGTGTTTGTGGCAGTCACAGCTAGTTGCCCACCCAATATATATTCTCCCCTTCTTTCTTCCTATGGAAGTTTAGGAGTAACAACACATGCAAAGAAAAGCTACATTTCCTGATCTTTCTTACAACTAAAGATGTCTATGTGATTTAGGTCTGACCAACGAAATGTAAACAGGGTCTTGCTCATTCCCAGTAAAGCTTTTCTAAATGGTACAAACTCATTCTGCATGAAACTTTTGCCTTTGGTCTTACCCTAGTCACCTGGACACAGTGCAATGGAAGAGTTGATACTGTAGCATTCTAATGATAAGGGTTAAAACATGATGGGCATTGGGGCGCCTGGGTGGCTTAGTCGGTTAAGCGTCCGACTTTCGCTTGGGTCATGATCTCGCGGTTCGTGGGTTCGAGCCCCGCGTCGGGCTCTGTGCTGACTGCCAGCTCAGAGCCTGGAGCCTGTTTCAGAGTCTGTGACTCCCTCTCTCTCTGACCCTCCCCTGCTCACGCTGTCTCTCTCTCTCTCCTAGAAATAAATAAAAAAAAAAACATTAAAAAAAAAAAAAAACATGATGGGCATTGTTAGTCTCTCATTTCAACATGTAGCCCAGAACCAAAACAGGATCACCATATCCTTCCAGATGATTATTCTTCTCTTCCTCATTGTCCTCCTCCTCCTTTTTGTCATAGCTTTATTGAAATATAATTGATACACAAGAGATTGCACATATTTAAGGTGTACAGATTGATGAGTGTGGATGTATGCAAACATACGTCATCACCACAATCATAATAAATATATGAACAACTACCAAAGTTTATCTGTCCCCTTGTTATTTTTTTATTTGTTGAATTCTTTTTAGTGTATGGTAAGAGCACTGAAGATGAGATTTACCCTACTAACAGATTATGAAGGACACAATACCATTTTGCTAACTACAAACACCATGCTGTTTAGATCTCCAGAACTTCTTCAAGTAACATAACAGAAATTGTATGTACGCATGGAATGGCAACACTCCACGTTCCCCTACCCCATGACAACCTCTACTGTATCTTTTGCTTCGGTGAGTTTGGTTATTTTAGATATCTCATGTAAATGGAATCATGCAGTATTTTTCATTCTGTGACTGGCTTATTCCACTTAGCATAACAAGTGTTCACAAGGATATGGAGAAGTTGGAATCCTTCTGCCCTGTTGGTAGAAGGTGAAATGGTGCAGCAGCTATGAAACATAGGGTGAAGGTTCCTAAAACAAAATGTATATGTATACAATCCAATATATATGTACATATATATATACACACACACACACAATATGTACATATACAATTACACATATGTATATATGTATATGTATATACAATATATATAAGATCCTGAAGATATGTGCACTCCTATGTTGACTGTGGCATTACTCACAATAGCCAAGATATGGAAACAATCCAAGAGTCAACTGACATATGAATGGATAAAGAAAATGTGGAATAGTGCAATGGAATATTATTTAGCTTTAAAAAAGACATTCTGCCATTTGCGACAACATGGTTGTATAATATTTCTTCTTATATGAGCAAAATACATTCTCTATTATGTGAGCCACTGTGATTTGGGTCTTGCATTAGGAACAGTTAAGCCTATTCCTAACACACAGTAATTTTATAATGGAGGTCAGAGTTATGAAGTTGTGTAGGAGACGGTACATTATATATTTTGTTATATCACCTCTCCAGTGTTTCCATGGATTGATTTTCACTATTGATTAAGCAATTTTTCTTGGCATTTTAATGTGACCATCACCCATAATGTTTGCGACAAGAGTTAAGCAAAGGTAAAATGCAGGGAAAATTTCCAAAAATAAGTACATAACTACTGGCGGGAAGTGTTGCAAGCTAAGTCCTACAGTGCTTTTCTGAGGTCTCAGACTTGGAGCGGGATATAGACTCAGCAGTTTTCTAAAGGCTATTTTTAGAATAAGATTTTATGATCACCAAAGTAACAATTTTCCTAACATTTAGAATACAGAATAAAAAAAAAAAAGTCTTCACTATTTTCGCTATTCTATCTCCTAGACATAACCACTGTTTTCTTTATGGGTTATTAATCTATTTTAGTTGGCATGTATATATTTCTATAAAATATGATAGGTCATTTTTAAATACCAATGATATTTAGTGGTTGAAAATATTTCATCATATTGGTAAGTTCCACAGAGTTATTAAGCTATCTTATTTTCAGAAATTGTAGTGTTTTATAGGCATTCCCTATGACAACTGATATAGATCACAAATCTTTGATATGGATTCCAACTAGACCCCATATCTTTTCAAGTTCTGACATATTTATAATATCAAATGTAGACTTGTTTTTTTAATTTGTACTCACCTCAGTAACATGGGTACTTATTTCCATCCATTGCTCATTACAATACCCTAAATATCAATCCAAATTAAATTATCAATGTTCTAAATCAGGTAAAATCTTTTCTCTTTGAATTGTAGGTGTACACTTTTTTTTTCTTTTAAAATTCTTTCTCCAGCCACCTTTCACTGGAGAACGTCCCTTATGATACTTTCATGCATATATTTTTATATAATAATAATATATATTATTTATTTAAAATAATTTAATATTTATTTAATATTTTAATTTAATAATTAATTAAATTTAATTTAATAATTAATAAGTAATATAATTTGATATTTATTTAATAATAATATATAATATATTAATCCATTTCTCTTTTAATTAAGTTAGGGCTACTACTGTAATTAAAATATTTTTAAGAAGTACAATGACAGAAATTTCCTTTTTTGTCACCAACTTCTTAATTTCTAGTTTTCAAGTTTCTTCTAGACATCAAATAACTGGAAACAATAGGCAAATAGAACACAGCAGGGTTTTTCAGGCTCAGGACCACTGGCATTTAAAATCAGATCACCTCCATTGTGATGACTGCCTTTTAACAGCATCCTTGGTCCTTATGGATTAGATGCAAAACAAACAAACAAACAAACAAAAACCTGGACATTGCCAAATGTGTCCTAGGGAGCAAATCCTCCCCAGGTATAGAAGCTCTAGAATAGAGGAAGATGTTTATGAGCAAAGCTCGGAAGCAGTGCTCACTAATCTTCCATTCCACTGGCTAAAATTCAGCTATGAGGCGACATTCTCAAAAAGACACACAAAGAAACGCAAGCTAAAAGTGAGTCAAAGAAGCAAAGGAAGAGTGTTTGGTCAGTAACCATAAATCTCTATGACTGTTACAGACTGTCTTCACTTTCCCCATTTGTTTTCTTTTGGGGAGACCATGGCCTTTCTTAGGAAAAAAATCATATCCTATGCTCTGCATCTATTTTGCCAGTCACCACCGCTACCCACATGATAGGTTTCATCTAGTAAGCTTCCTCTATCTTACACCTTCCCTGAAACAATTTTTATACATGTATATGGAAGATCCATCTCTTCTTTCTGCAATAAATGAAGCTAGACAATTATTTGCTAGTGATTTTTAATTTGTTTGGCTATCTGTTATCATAACCAAAGACCGTCTTTACCCAATAAAGACAGAGAAATCTCACATGTTGCAGGGCAGACATATTAGATTGAAAATGATTAGAGCAATGTCCAATTTCACTTTGTGGGGATCTGAATTTTGCCACATTCCATTTCTGCTTACTGCGACACAATTTTAATCATATGAATAAAGTCTAAATGTATTTCCCTAGTTCTCAAGGTATTTCAAAGCACTGCAATATATTCCATACCTAATGTCATTTTTGGGCACTGCCCAAAACCTACTCCCACCACCAATTTCTCTCTAAAATATCTAAAAACATCTTCCTCTATTCTAGAGCTTCTATACCTGGGGAATAGGTATAGCTGCAATCTTCATACTTCTTACTCTAGACATCGTTTTCCTCTCCTCTTGGACTGATATGACTTTCATTATAAACCAGTCTTTCATATTTCATGGACTCCCTGTACTAGAAGCCAATTATCAATACTCCAGCTCTCGCCGTGCTGCCTCCAGTGCTGCTGTGATCAAAATTTACAGTGTAAATTATGCAACACATCATTCGATTTTATTCTGTCAATTGGACAATTTCTTCTTAAGAACATTTCATAGTGGTTTCACTAAAAACAAACTTGATGATTTCTGTTTAAACAAATACAATTATATTGTCCCTATACACCTATCATAATTTTAAGTACAGTAACAACTTTCAGCAGAATAAAAGTTCTTCCTGGAATAATTTATGAATATAAAGTACTTGCACTTCATTTTTATCTTGTTGGCTTGCAAAACACCAGTCTTTTTAAGAGTTGGTTTTTAAGACTTGGTTCATATGCTTCCTGCACTATTACTTACTCAATTAAGATGAACATTGTATCTTTTTTATTTCTTCACTGAGTAATGGTAAATTTTGTATCCAGGAGCCTTTTTAACAGAGATTTCATATTAAATGTACCTTTGATGCAATGGGTTTTACTGCAAATAATAGGCCTTGCAGAGTTTTTGCTAGGGAGCTTATTTCAAACTATGAGGAAAAATGAGATGTGTAGATTACCTGGGTATCTAATTTACCTAAGTTCACCAGATGCCCCCAAACCATAGATAATTAAGTGTACTTATTAATGGTACCTTTAGAAATTATTTATGTAAGTGAATATGAACTCAGTCTCCTGAGGTCTTTCATCACTTCTCCATCAATGAACTTGAGCACTTGCTATAAAGATCCTTTTAAAGATTAATGTTAATAAGGAAAAAGAGTTATCTCATACTCACACTCTGAAACTGATATCAAAAAGATCAATTATAGAATGGATGCTTCTAAACAACGCACTTGAGTAAAGAAAATTCATATAAAATAAAGAAAACTGTAAGATCCCTTAGACCAGAATCTCCTTATTCAATATCAGATCTATGACACTATGTTTATGTAGCAGAAAACTGTTTTGACTAGTTTTCTACTTGTAGAGGCATTAGCAAAATAAAAGAAAAATTTTATGTGATTCCTTGAACATAGAGATGCAAATATCTGTAGACTATTAAAAGTTCATTTCCTTATAACTAAGCAATATTAATACTAAAGCTCAGACAAGAAAGTTTATATGCTTTAGGAACAATAAGACTAAATTATTATTATAATATTACTAAATTTTACATTTTCTGCTTTATTATAAAGCAGGAACTTCACATCCATTAAAGGACATAGAAAACAGCAAAGCAGTAAAAGATAGCACAATCTGAATAAAATATATTTAGAGATAACAATATTTTCATAAATTATATTCTATACTAGCTTTTTAATTGGTAATTATTCCCCCTGAATTCACAAACTCATAAGTTAATATGTCCCCAATACTCTTGTTTGTTGTTGAAACATAAGGTATACCATTTTTATAATAGGGGATAAATAAGAGGTAAAACTCACCAGAATATTAAAGTACTATAAGCAATATGAGTACCATTGTCTGGAATTATTAGACATGAACAACAAAGACCCTGCCATGAATGTTCAGATCATGATGTACTTTTCATCAGAGAGCATGTAACTCTAATTTTCCACTTCTTTGTAGTGCTTGTGATTGTCTGTATCCCTCCACACCCAGACTTAAGCCATGGGCCATTCCCATACCACTATATCCCCACCAAAGAGCCTTTCCTAGATTCGACACTGAGAATATGCTCATTAAATGGACAACAATCCTAGTCAACAATTCCAGCCAGAATAAAAAAAAAAAAACATTTTTAACACCAACCTTTTAACAAGGGATGGAATTCTACCATATTGTCAAACATTATGTGAAGTACTAGAAATATAAAGATGTAATACAAACGGTCTGAAAATTTAGACATAATTCTAGATTCTAGATGGTAAGACAGCCACGTAAACATCCACAGTATTGTAAGTTCCATAATAGCTAGGTACAAGTCATGGTGGTACTTCATTAGATTTAATATTTGCAAAGGAGGAAAGAAAACTTAAAAAACATTCTGTTACTAGTAGGTGTATATTTACTTCCTTTTAACTATAAATAATAACCATTCTTCCATTGAAAGATGAGGCTCATCTATAATATGTGCATCAATGCAACCTATCAGATTATCTTGATATAGATTAGAGATTAAGGAATCAAATGTTTCTTCCACCTTAATAATTTTGAGGTAGCTCAGTATTCTGATTAAAAATAGAAACTCTGACCAAACATAAAATGCCTAAATAGCATATGAGTTGAGTGTTGATGGAGAATGCCAACATAAATTGGATTGGGTGACAGATATACATTGATTTATGGGTTGGTTTTATTAATACTCCTGATTATGTGCCCTAACCACAGATGCCTAAGGAAAATGTTCAGACCCCTGTCCCAAGCTAGGCAAATCAGAAATCTGGAAACTTCAATGGAGCCACAGACAAGAAGAGAGGAGTAATATGAAGAGGTCCCCAGCAGCAACTGCTGACCAAGTGCCTGAACCCATCCTTCCCAGAGTCTCCTGTACAACTCTCCCTTCACTCCCACAAGCAAATCTGCATCACTGTTTCTTCAGTTAGCTACAACTGCGGGGTGTTAGTCTTTAATCCTGAACCAGTCTTAATGGATACACTTAGCTTGGAAAATCCTCAACAGAACACCATTTATTGTACGAAAAATATTAAATCTATTTCTTAGATGCTAAACTCTTCTTTAACATGCATAGAAGTGGATAGAAGTGGGGCACCAGGGTTGCTAAATCAGTTAAGTGTTCGACTCTTGGTTTCAGCTCAGGTCATGATCTCATGGTTTCCTGGGTTTGAGCCCAGTATTGGGTTCTGAACTGATGGTGCAGAGCTGCTTGGGATTCTTTCTTTCTCTCTCTCTTACTCTCTCTCTTTCTCCCCCCCCCCGTCCCTCCCCCACCCACACTGTCTCTGTCTCCCTCAAAATAAATAAATAAACTTGAAAAAATAAAGCTGACAGAAGCAACTTTTACACACAAACATTTTCTTGGGATTGCTTTTAGCAATGAAATGTTACCAAATAGTTTAACAAGGCTGTTAGTGTTCTGTCAAAAACTAATAATCTTAATGATATTATATAACTAACAGACAGAATTGTTAGAATTAAAAGTGTTTTGTTTTGTTTTGTTTTTTTTTTTTAAACGTTTTTTATTTATTTCTAGGAGAGAGAGAGAGACAGCGTGAGCAGGGGAGGGTCAGAAAGAGAGGGAGACACAGAATCTGAAACAGGCTCCAGGCTCTGAGCTGACAGTCAGCACAGAGCCCGACGCGGGGCTCGAACCCACGAACCGCGAGATCATGACCTAAGCGACAGCCGGACGCTTAACCGACTAAGCCACCCAGGCGCCCCTGTTTCGTTTTGTTTTCTAAAGATTAAAACAAATTAATCCTCTCCATTCCCCATTTTTATGGATCACATGTAGCAATTATTCATAAAGAATGAATTGATGATATATAATGAGAACATTAGTTCTACACTCTGAAGTCACTCAAAACATGCCATTAGAAGTAGTGTTGAAAGGGGCGCCTGGGTGGGTCAGTGGGTTAAGCGTCTGACTTCGGCTCAGGTCATGATCTCATGGGTTTGAGCCCCGCATTGGGCTCTGTGCTGACAGTTAGCTCAGAGCCTGGAGCCTGTTTCAGATTCTGTGTCTCCCTCTCTCTCTGACCTTCCCCTGCTCATGCTGTCGCTGTCTCTCTATCTCAAAAATAAATAAAACATTTAAAAATTAAAAAAAAAAAAAAAAAGAAGTAGTGCTGAAAGAAAGCTCTAGGGGTGCCCGGGTGGGTCAGTAGGTTAAGTGCCTGACTTCAGCTCAGGTCATGATCTCATGGTTTGTAGGTTCAAGCCTCGTGTTGGGCTCTGTGCTGACAGCTAGCTCAGAGCCTGGAGCCTGTTTCAGATTCTGTCTCCCTCTCTCTCTCTGGCCCTCCCCTGCTCACACTGTCTGTCTGTCTGTCTCTCTCTCTCAGAAATAAGTAAAACATTAAAAAAAATTTTTGGAAAGAAAAAAAAGCTCTAAAATTAAACCAGAAAATGTACTTTGCAGTGATCTTTGAAAACTCTGCTTTTATTGCTTAATAATAAAAGAAGGTAATCCAAAAGTAAAAACCAAACATAGTTTTCTAACATATGAACCTGTTTAGAACTGGATATTTTCAAATGAAGAAGGAAAGGACAAGAAAAGTGGATAGCTTTAGTTGTTAGGAATTCCAAATGTTGAGTTAATGCAAAAGCCTTACCATGCAGTGTAAAGTGGGAGGTTCTCCCTACCTCTTTTCTGATTATTAATCATTTTAAGTACATGTAAGGCATGAGTTTTAGAGATATGTATTCTTAGATGTAACTACATTAAATGAATCCATTATTTTATATTACATGGACATTTTCCATTAAATTAAGAAATCAATATATCTCTCTGTTAAACTTCCAAGTTTATGGAAGTATATTTGAGGTTATCCACAGGGCAATCAGACAAGGCATATTCACAGTAATAGCTAGCTATGTGTTACAATGAAAATCCATAGCTACAGTGTTTTAAACTTTATGCCTCCAGGCATTGTAAAAGCATATGACAATAATTCATTCCCTAAATGAATACAATGATGTCATCATTCTTTTAACCAAACTCTACTACTAGGTACAATTTTAGGAAGCTAGGATATATTTATTGGTAAATAAAATTGGAACATTGGTGAATTGGAATTATTATACTTGGACATTCCTACCACAATAAAATCATTCATTTATTAAAAATGAACTAGGAATTTCACATATGACAAAATCATCTTCTGCTTCTTTTCTTCCTCTAAAAGAAAATGCATTTTGAAGAAATTTAATGTTATATTCTCTCACCAGATAGTTTTAACACTAAAAAGTTTAAACCTTGGAATTGACTTTCCCAAGATTCTTAGGTACAGTAAAAAAGTTATGTGACTTAGGGGTCAGTCTGTATGTAGATTATCTACCACATTAAATTCTCTTAATCTATTGGCTGCTAATGTTGGTGTTTTCTAATCATAGTGATTATATTACTTTAGGCATAAGGCAGATCTCTTGGGCAAAATGTTTGAATAAAAAATTATCCATAGAATATATCATTTAATTCAAATTTTTGTTTAATTGATCATTATAATAACTTAGAATCATAGAGGTATATGAAGTATAATCATTTGTCCCTCTATTACCTAATTACTCCAGATGGTAATACATTTTCTAGATGTTACTACCTGAAAGATAATGCATAAAGATGATGATATAGGTAAAATAATGAAGATCACCCACTTAATATGTAAAAATTAGAATAAGAAGAACCATTTTTGTTAAATAAACTGTTTCCATTTGAAACAAATACATATTTTTCTGAATTTGGCGCATAGAGGTTCAATACAATACCAGAACACATATGTGCATAGGTTCTAAGGATTCACCATCTCATTTACTCCACTTGATTTTGACTGAATAGTGAACTAGAAGACAAGCCCCTTCAAGAACAGGCAGTGAACGGTAATAACATTGCTCTATAAGGTCTACCTTAAAAGTATGTAAACAATTCCCAACCAACAGGGAGTGTAGAGAACGACATAGACGGCTTACCAACAAGCTTAGACTGTGGACTTGGACAGACCTGAATGTATCTTGTCTTGCTCATTAATTATATGACCTGGACAAATCATTTCATCTTTGTCTATTGCCTTCACTCTGCTCTGAAGACAGTAACATTCAATATCTCACATAGTTTTGGTAATGTAATAAGTGAAATACATGCATAGCATTTAGCATGTTGACTCAATGATGGTGATCATTAATGCTGTAATTATTATTCACCATTGTTTTTTTATATTATTCATATTATTACTCACTATTTCTTCTCTTTTGATTTAGACAAATAACAGCTGTGAGGTTCAGTATTATTATCCTATGTAAAAAGTAGAAACCAAGCTGAGAGCTCTTCAATGGCTTGCCTGAAGATACAAAGATGGAAAATGGCAGGGTCTAGAATGAAATCCAGTTATTAAACCATATGTTTACCATTCTTTCAACAGGTATAACTGGACCACATGACAATATGAGTCGTTGAGAACATACTAGGTTAGGACATTGGCTGATTCAGTTATTCCTCCAAAACACACTTTGAATAGCCCCTTTTGGAGTTATAAATAGCGTGCACCTCTCACTCTTCATCTACATTATTATTCAAATCTCATCTCTTTTTATTCTTTCTGGAATGGACCCTCACTAATTCTTACCCTATGTACTCTTGAAAAGTTTCAGATTGATATCTCATTGCTATACATTAAATATACACTAAATGTTGTATACCTTCTCTGATACATAGTAATTTAACACTCCATGTTAAAGGGAGAAGCATGACTCCCTTTACATCCATTACATTTTTAAAATGTAAATTTAAAATTTTTGAGGTTGATATTTTGTTCCTCATGTGCAAATATATGCTTATGGGATGTGCACTCAAGTACAAAGTGTCTGAGAAATCCATTAATTATAATTAATTACTGCATGATTAAACCACTTGAATTATTTCTAAATAGACAACCTCTAAAATTACACTTTAATGCAGGAGTGCTATGAAATTATACATTTTTGTACTACTCTGTATTCTGAATTATAACACCAATAACTGTACAGCAAAGTGATTAAGCCCTTAGGGATCTACTTATGTAAAAACTATATATATATATTTATATATATATATATATTTATAAAACATCCCATAGATATTTCCTTATTACTGAATATCATAGTTGAACAATGAGCATGAAGCAGTAAAGTTCATTTTTAATTGTGCTTCATCTCCTTCTAACCTAAGGAAAAGCTTTCATAGTGTAAAAAGCATTTTGATAAGTTGCATGCCTGACTCATATTTTCTGAGGTAATTAGTTGGGATCATCACATGCTGGGTGAAACAGGGGTTCCAAAATTGTGATCTGTCATATCACCTTAGTTTAATGAATTTGGGGAGTCATTTTTGAGGCATGATGCACATTTAACTATAAAAGGGGCAATTTGTGGGTGTTTTAGAGCTAAAGACTGACTTCAACTTTTTAAATTATCTAAATAATTCTGTATACTCCTCATTCCAAAGATAACTCAAGGCACACAGTATGTGTGTTTTCAAAAACTTTTCTAGATTTAATAAGTTTTGAAACATTGCAATTGTTTCAGATTTTGACATAGATGATAATTCTTATGGTAGGTTCCTAATCTGATTTACACATAGAATCAGAAGGAGGCGTTTTTTTCACTTGTTTTTAATAAATTTTGAAATCAATCTTAAGGCATTATTTACTATAGAATGGGGGGTAGAGCTTACTTAGGACAGTTTTCTTTTATTTTGGTTTCTGTATCTGATGGCACGACATGAAATCCATCAAACAGCAAAACAGAAGGAAAAAAAAAAAAGTCTCCAAACATATACATTCATGGACACATAAATCAAACCACAAACTCTACAGTGTTAAGAAAATATGAATCTCTTTACCCAGTAATGGAATCACCTTGAATTCCTTAAATCAATAGTTCACTGAACCTGAAGAAGAATTTCCATGCACTGGCACATACATAATCTGGTTTATGCAATGAGCTAGAACTTGTTCAATATGAGACCTGAGTGCAGCTGTTATACAGACTCCTTTAGCACACAACACTTCTAGACACCAACATTTCAGAATATTCCCATTATTACATCAATATTCATAGACATTGCCTAACTACTTCATAATTTGGGAATAAATGGCGACTTTGGTGAAACTTAAACAGCACGGTCAATAAAATTCATTTCACTTAATGTTAAGCAAGTCACATTAAAATATGTGAATTGTTTTACAATTCACACTAATAGATAAAATGCAACATACACTATAAAAATCCCTAGGGGCGGGGCGCCTGGGTGCCCTAGTCGGTTAAGCGTCCGACTTTCGCTTAGGTCATGATCTCGCGGTTCGTGGGTTCGAGCCCCGCGTCAGGCTCTGTGCTGACTGCCAGCTCAGAGCCTGGAGCCTGTTTCAGAGTCTGTGACTCCCTCTCTCTCTGACCCTCCCCTGCTCACGCTGTCTCTCTCTCTCCTAGAAATAAATAAAACATTAAAAAAAATCCCTAGGGGCACTTGGGTGGCTCAGTCAGTTGAACATCTGACTCTTGATTTCAGCTCAGGTCATGATCTCACAATTCATGAGATTGAGCCGTACGTCAGGCTCTGCACTAACAGCATGGAGCCTGTTTGGGATTTTCTCTCCCTCTCCCTCTCTCTCTGCCCTTCCCCGACTTGCTCTCTCTCTCTCTCTCTCTCTCTCTCTCTCTGTCTCTCTCTCTCTGTCTCAAAACAAATAAATAAAGATTTAAAATAATTAAGCCCTAGTTTGGTACTCTGTATACAAGAGAGGTTCTATTCAAAAATTTAAATGAAGATTTATAGCTTTCCTGGAACACAGATTATTGTGAAAGCTCACAGGAACCAGTTATATTTCTAAACTGCTTAAAGGCCTAACTTCATAGAAATAGTCTACTC
This sequence comes from Hyaena hyaena, assembly GCF_003009895.1. Taxonomy (NCBI): domain Eukaryota; kingdom Metazoa; phylum Chordata; class Mammalia; order Carnivora; family Hyaenidae; genus Hyaena; species Hyaena hyaena. The sequence continues at coordinate 1,104,196 of NW_024081105.1, read as the reverse complement.
TCTGTTTAAATTCTTTCAGTGAGAATTTCTCCTGTAAAATTCCAATTCTTTTATACTTTTGAAAATTTTTACTGAAATATTAATTTGGATGCAAAAAGTAGATCGCTCTGCCTAGTTAGCTCAAGAATGAATTTTCCCTAGAGTTCTGTTAGTGTTTTCAATAGCTCTGTACCTCTGAAAAGGTATTGCTCATTTGTCATACTTGATGTTAACTAGTAAATTAAAAATTGTACTGTCAACTAAAGAAGAAAAATTCACAGTCATACCTAGTATCATCCAGTGAGATGATCTATAAACATGAAGTTTTCCTATAAAAATGCAATGGAGAAACTCACATTGGCCTCTCTGTTTCTACAGTTTTCAAACTGTAATGAATTTTTTATTATCTTTCATTTAATTCCATGTAGGTTTATTCTTGCTGATAACATGATCTGTTGTTCTCTGAGCCATGGTGAGACTGCCATTTCTTAAACAGACAGCACTTATTGGAAATTAAACCTCTACTAATGTATTATAATTATTACTTGAGGGTAATTTGCTCCTCCAGCAGGGAGTCGCAGCCAATGTGAAGGTAACGTTTCTTCCAGGGAGCTGTTAATATTTCTTCTATGCTGAAATCCCACATAATGGATCTTGCCTAAGGCTGATTAATGATTTTAAAGCTGGAACAGTGATTTGTAGCTAAATCAGTCCTCACTGAAGGAGATTCAGGGTTATTTCAGTCAATACTGTTAAATAAGTGTGAACAGTAACTTCAGTTAACACACATGTAATCTAGAAGGTAAGAAAGAGAGAGGCAATAAAAGGAAGTAAATAATGGGTAATTCTGCTGTCCGTGCATTTCATTTACACTTATAACAGATACAGGGAAGAAACACACTGCAGTGTCATCAAACTCATGGAATTACTTCACTGCAACACATTTTTCTGCATTGAAAAAGCAATTTCCCAAACAAGTAAAAGCAAATTGAGTCTAAGTGCCTAAAATAAATCAGCATCTTTTCCCTCCCTTCTTTAGTTTCTATCACCTTACCTGCGAAAGAAGTAATTGGACAAACAACTTGGAAACTTGTGTGAGACAGATAGAAACTAGGGGAAAGGTTTCATTTAGGGTAATACCCTACGAGCGTATAGAGTTCCAACATTATACATTCTACCCAGCCCCTGGGGATCTGCCTTCACCTGAAACAAGGCCAAGGCCCAGCATCTATCCACAGGAAGTAACCTTGAGATCCCTTTGCCCTAAGGCCTACATGTCTAATGCATAGCATCAGCACTCTCTAGTCACTCAACTGGATCCTTCTTTGTTAACACGAGGTCAATATCAATAAAAGATAATGATAGAACTGCAGTTAAAGACAAGGCTGCAAATGTCAATGTACATCTTCCAATGTGTATTTTACGAACCTATTTCACCAACAGTCCTGCTCACCACAGTCCCAATGATTTCTAAACAGAAAACAAGAAATAGCTACAAACATTCTGACATACATTGTTTGTCTGAGGTCCCTGGCATCTGACTAGCAAGACTGATGAATAAGCACTGTGTCTAAATAACATAGTAAAGGAAAGATACTTGTGAGTGAAAACCTGAAGGTCTAGACATATACTCATTAATGTGAGCAATGTTATCATAGCCATCAAGAAGTCAAGATGAAAACTGCTGTTACTTTTACTTAGCTAAACAATATAATTGCAGGTTGGAGCGCCTGGGTGCTCAGTTGGTTAAGCATTCAACTTCGGCTCAGGTCATGATCTCACAGTTCGTGAGTTCAATCCCTGCATCGGGCTCTGTGTTGACAGCTCAGAGCCTGGACCCTGCTTTGGATACTGTGTCTTCCTCTCTCTCCCTCCCTCTCCTGGTCGTGCTCTCTCTCTCAAAAATAAATAAGCATTTAATAAACACTATAATTCCAGGTAAAACACAAAATAAGGATTGCAACTTACTGTTTGGTTTTAAAAATCTGGAAGAATCTGGGTTTACTAAGTATCTTTAAAAAAATGTTAATGCATTTTTAATAGGAAAACTTTCCCCCTGTCCTGTAACTGAATGGCTGTATATGAAAGGCCTACAACAATTGCTATTAGGCTTTTAAGAACTATGTCTGAGGGGTACCTGGGTGGCTCAGTCAGTTAAGCTTCCACCTCTTGACTTTTGGCTCAGGTCATGATCACAAGGTTCATGGGTTCAAGCCCTGTGTTGGACTTATGCTGACAGTGTAGAGACTGCTTGGGATTGTCTCTCTCCTCTCTTTGTCCCTCTCCCCTTCAAAAATAAATAAATGAACTTAAAAAATAAAAATGAAAAATTATGTCTTAACTTTCATTCAGTTTAGACTTCTATATCAACTATGCAGCTCACACATGGGTGTGTGCCTATATACATACCTTGAGTCAAAGGCTTTTAACCTTCAATCAGAATCAATACCAAACTACATCTTAACCTTCAATCAAATCGATGCCAAACATTGTTTCTCAGTGAATAATACTAGAAATAACACATGAGACTTTTTTTCTCCAATAGGCTCAAAAAGTCAAATGCAAAATTAATTTTGCCAAGGGGAAACTTTCTAACTTTGATAATAAATACAAGTATTTGGTGATCCCTCTACACACATATTTTATGTGGTTATTTGAAGTGAAAACTTAGCTTCATATCCTATAATTTTTATGATAGCTTTATTATATTTTATTATAGTTTGTAAAACATACAATTCTCTAATTGAAAATGTAAAATTCTATGACTTTTTAAAAAATGTAAAATTCTAAGGTTTTAATATATTCATAGTTGTGAAGCAATCAGCACAATACAATTGTAGAACATTTTCATCACCTAAGTGAAACCCTATTCTCATTAGTAGTCACTCCTATGCTTATGCTCCTCCCAAAGTTACTAAGAAATGATTTTGCTACTATAAATTTGCCTATTTTAGATATTTCATATTAATCAAACCATATAATATGCAGTCTTTAGTGATTGACTGGTTTATTTCATCTAGTATATGTTCACTTTTCATCCTTTATGTAGCATGCATCAGTATTTCTTTTTATAGTGTCAAATAATATTTCAGCATGTGGATATAACACATTTTGTTGATCTATTAATCAATCTGGGTGCATCTGGATCATTTCTGCTTCTTGAATATTAGCAATAATGCTGTTATGAATAATTATGAACCAGTTTTTATGTATATATTTGCATTTCTATTAGACATATATAAGAGTAGAGTTGCTTGGTCATAAGACACCACTGTATTTAACATTTTGAGGCACTATGTAACTGTTTCCAAAGTAGCTATATTATTTTGCATTCCCATGAGCAATGTATGAGATTTTCAATTTTTTTTCAAATACTCACAATGTTTGTTATTTCCTTCCTTTTTGATAATAGCCATTCCTAGTGAGTGAGCAGTAATATCTTGTTATGGTTTTGATTTGAATTTCCTTAAAGAGTAATGATATTGAAAATTTAAAAAAAAATTTTTTAACATTTACTTATTATTGAGAAACAGAGAGATACAGAGCATGAGCATGGGAGGGGCAAAGAGAAGGGGACATAGAATGCAAAGTAGACTCCAGGCTCTGAGCTGTCAGCACAGAGCCTGATGCAGTGCTCAGACCTACAAGTGGTAAGATCATGACCTGAACCGAAGTTGGACACTCACCTGACTCAGCCACCCAGGCACCACTGATATTGAATATTTTCATGTGCTTATTGGATATTTTAATATCTCTGGGTTATTTGTCCATTTTTAAGTAGGATATTTTTATTATTGAGCTGTAAGAACTCTTTTTATTTTTTAATTTAAGTTCATTTATTTAATTTGAGAGAGAGACAGAGAGAGACAGAGACAGAGAGTATGCTACCTGGAGAGGGGCAGACAGAGAAGGAGAGAGAGAATCCCAAGTAGGCTCTGCACTGTCAGTGTGAAGCCCAACACAGGGATCAATCCCGTGATTGAACTGAGCTGAAATCAAGAGTTGAATGCTTAACCAACTTAGCCACCCAGGTGCTAAGTTACACCCAGAGCTGTAAGAATTATTTTTATATCTTGCATATACTTCTCATATACCTGACTTGAAAATATTTTTTTTCTGATATAGGGAGTTGTCTTTTCACTTTCTTATTACTGTCCTTTGATGCACTAATATTTTTTCTTATGAAACATAGTTTACCTAATTTTTTCTTTTGTTTTTTTTCTCTTGGTATCATGTCTATGAAGTCTTTGCCTACCCCAGCTCACGAAGATATACTACTATGTTTTCTCCGAAGAATTTTATAATTTTCAGCTTTGTCACTTTGGTCTATGATCCATTTTGAGTAATTTTTTAGAGTTTTGAGAAAGGGTACAGATATGTATATTGCAAATAAATATCCAGAACCATTTATTGTAGAGTCTAGCTAGTTAACTAAGAAGGCCCTTCTAAGCCTCAATATCTTCATCAGCTTCTGTGGAGAAGGAAAAGGCTATTGATGGAGTTAATTATCAACAGCCAATGATTTGATCAACATGTCTATGTAATTGAATCTCCACAAAGCCCCCTAAAAAACTATATTCAAAGAGCTTCTGGGATGAAAGTGAGTGTATGGATGAAAGTGAGTGATTGATATATATAGATATATCTATATATATATATCAATATCTTGCCCTATGTATTCCCTTGTTCCTGAATTGTATCCTTTTTAATAAACTGGTAAAAGTAAATAAAGCACTTTCCTGAATTCTGTGAGATATTCTAGCAAGTTATCAAACTTGAAGAAGTCGTCTTGGGAACCTGATATGTAGCTGCTCAATAAGAAGTACAGGTGAGGGGCGCCTGGGTGGCTCAGTCAGTTGAGTGCCCAACCTCGGCTCAGTTCATGATCTCACGGTTCGTGGGTTCGAGCCCCATGTCGGGCTCTGTTCTGACAGCTAGCTCAGAGCCTGGAGCCTATTTCAGATTCTGTATCTCCCTCTCTCTATGACCCTCCTCTGTTCATTCTCATTCTCTCTCTCTCTCTCTCTCTCTCAGAAGTAAATAAAACATAAATAAAATTAAAAAAATAAGAAGTACAGGTGATTCAGGGTACCTGGGTGTCTCAGTCAATTGAGACCCAGACTTCAGCTTATCATTTTCTCACAGTCTGTGGGTTGGAGCCCCGCATGAGCTCTGTGCTGACAGTTTAGAGTCTAGAGCCTGCTTCAGATTCTGTGTCTCCCTCTCTCTCTATCCTGTCCCCACTCACTCTATCTCTCAGAAATAACCATTATGTATATACTTTAAAGTACAGGTGATTCAATCAAAGGCACAGGGAACACTTGAGGTTTCCAGCTATGTGATGATGATGAATTGTTCAGTCCTACATACATTTGCCCAGGTTGTTGCATGGGAGTCATAAAGGAATTATAGCCATAAAGCCAAAAGTCATAAGGAATTTCATGAGAATTAAGTGAGGTACTATATGTGGAAATGCTGTCAAGATATAAATCCTAGGTAAATACTATAAAATATCCAAATTCTCTGGGTATAATGATATAAAATAATGTAAAACTGATTATAGAATTACATGTATATTCAAATTATCCTCACAGCTTTCAAATCAAAATAGTAGTAAATATTTTGGACTAGGAACTCTTTATACCTCCATTTGGAATTCATCTTGTGTAGATTTTTGAATCCACTGGCTAGCTAATAGTGGATCCTGCAGGAATGGAACATTTCTATTACATTCTTTTCTCAATAACCAGCAATACCATCTGTCAACCTGAGTGTTTTTCTCATCACTGGAAATCAGAGGAGTATGTAATTATCCCACTGAAAGGGAATTTCTCAAGAAAAGTAAATGGAAGAAACATTTTCTTGTTTCACTGGATGAAAAATGAGTGCCAAAAATGATGGGATGTTGTATATCTTTATATAAAACCATTGCACATAAACACAACTACTGTCAATGGAGGTAGGATTTCTATGCTATTAATTGCTAAAAATCTCATATTTTTAAGGCTGTTGGCACTTGGGTTAGTACTGGATGATGACTGAGAATCTCACCCTGAATTAATTAGGAAGCGGGTGTTTTGAATGATAACAAAACTGCCAATTAACATTTATTTACTTTTGGAGCAGGTGTTAAATGATTGATTTCAAAGTGCAATAGTATAGTCTGCTTTGGAAGTAGAGCTGTGAAAAATAGTCACAGCCTGAATTAAAAGAAATATTTTTAAAAAAGGAGGGGGGTAGTCCAGTAAAAACAACTCTATACATAATTACATTATCACCACGGATGGTCTCTTGTATTCTGCTATATACAACTAATATGTATCTTCCCTTTAGAATATTAAGCAATAACCTAAGAGAACTTGCACAATGTCCTGGTTTCAGACATTGGATTCTGGAATGGGTGCATAAGGTGGAATAAGAACACTTGGATAAAGAATTGTGTGATGGCAAATGCTGGGCTTCACCAGTCCCCGTGTGGCCATCATAGTATCTGTGGTCCTCAGCTTACAGTGGATATGTGCCTGCCACATTATGGTTAATGTACTAAGAAAATACTTGCTCGCAGAACCCTTCCAAAGATGATATATGTGGAACAGGTACACAGTATGTTCAGAGTATATCTCTGATGTCCTTTTCTAATATTACAATAAAATAATTACAGAGAACAAAACAAAAATGATTAAAATTGGAAGAAACTTTCTCACTTTAAGTGGAAATACATAACTAATTCCATCCATATTTTTGGTTCCACAGGAATTATTTGTACAAATTGCAAGAACTCTACACTCAAAACAAGATTGAATTAATTAGAATAATCCTTGAGATTCAAACTGGACAGGTACGTGCCAAAAATCCTACTTAGTTTGCAAATATTCAGTTCTATTCAAATAATATTTAATTAAAAATACTGTCCACATATCAGGAGCTAACTTGTAAGTGATAGGGTTTGGGGATTTGCATCTGAGCAGAAATATAACACGGTTTTGATTTTTCAATATCACATAAACTATGAGTAAAGTCATGGGTACAAATAAATATAATAAAATGTAGTTTATTAAATTCTATTATTAAATTCTATAATGTGATGGTTAATTTGTATGTCAACTTGACTTGGCCATGGGATACTCAAGATATCCGGTTAAATATTATTTCTGAGTATATTTGTGGAAGTGTTTCCAAAAGAGATTAGCATTTAAATCAATACACTAGGGGGGGCACCTGGGTGGCTCAGTTGGTTAAGCATCTGACTTCGGCTCAGGTCATGATCTCATGGTATGTGGGCTTGAGCCCTGCATCAGGCTCTGTGCTGACAGCTAGCTCAGACCCTGGAGGCTATTTAGATTCTGTCTCTCCCTCTCTCTCTGATCCTTTCCTGTTCATGCTGTCTCTCTCTCTCTCAGAAATAAAGGAAATATTATAAAAAAATTTAAAAAATCATAAAATAAATCAGTACACTAGGTAAAGCAGTTAAGCAGGTTGTCTCTCCAGTTCTTGGGAGGACCATTGAATTCCCTGAAAGCCTAAAGAAAGAAAAGAGGCAGAGGACAAGAAAATTATCTCTCTGATGGCTTGAGCTGGGACATTAGTCTCCTCTTGCCCTCAGAATATCACATAACCTATTGGCACTACTATTCTTAGGCCTTCAGTCTCAGACTGAAAGTATATCAATAGCTTTCATGGGTCACCAGTTTACAGATAGCAGATGGTAAGACTTAGCTGCCATAATCATATGAGTCAGCTCCTTATAATTTCTCTCTCTCTCTCCAGATGTATTTCATCTCTATCTATACAGAGTTCTCCTGAGGAAAGGTAACTATGGTTTATAAATGTGTATACTATAGTCTGTTATATATTTTATACTCCATTACATACTTAATGTGTATAATATAGTAAATTATATGGGCCCCTGGGTGGCTCAATCAGTTGAGTATCCCACTCTTGATTTTGGCTCAGGTCATGATCCCAGGATTGTGGGATTGAGTCCTGCATTGGACTCCATGCTTTGCAGGGAGCCTGCCTGAGATTCATTCTCTGTCTCTCTCCCTCTTTCTCTCTCTCTCTCTCTCTCTCTCTTTCTCCACCCACCCACTTTCTACTTCTCTCCCCTGCTCTATTTCTCTATCTCTAATATATATATTAGAAGTATAATATGCATATACTTGTAGGAAATTATTTTACCACATCTATATCATATGACTATACACATATATGTATGTATACATACCTACTCAGGGAGCAAAGAAGAATGTGTCACAAGAACCAGAATAGTATGGTGGAAAGAGAAATGGACTGAGCGTCCAAAGATACACAATCTGAAAACCCTTTTTGTAAGATTTAAAAAGTCACTTAACTTTTCTTTTGTGCCACTCAGAAAATTATTTAATACCTCTGAGGTTGATATTCATGTCTAGGGGCATTATAAGGTTCTTAAAAATCACTGGCTAGTATTTTTTAGTTATGTCATTGTCAAAATTTAAGATTTGTTTCTTCTCTGTGCACTCTCTCCCCATTACACTGTCCCTTCCTATTACACAGTCTCAGTCTCCCCACCATTTCTCAGAGACAGTTTCCAGATCATAAAACATGCTTCTCCAATGGACATCACTATTCACGTCTTTCCAGCTGTGATGCTTAGACCCAGACTCGATACCATGGATGGACCGCGCTCACTGTAGCAAGTTTCATCTCCTTTTAACTAGACATGGTATTTATTAAAGCCTCTTAGGACCGACTAAGGTTTCTGTTTATTGTTTTTCTTAGCAACAAATCGTGTATAACTTATAGGAAAGTCAATAAGGCCATGAAATGTTTTAAAATTAAATGTGTGTAGGGTGCCTGGGTGACTTAGTTGGTTAAATGTCTACCACTTGATTTCAGCTCAGATCATGATCTCACAGGTGGGATTGTGGGATCTAACCCTGTGTTGGACTCTGTGCTGACAGCATGGAGCCTGGTTGGAATTTTCTTTCCCTCCTCTCTCTGCCCCTCCTGTGTTCACTCTGTCTCTTTGTCTCTCTTTCTCTGTCTCAAATAAATTTTAAAAATAAAAAATAAAATTACACATGTGTAGCAGAACATATAACATTATAAATGTAAATACAAAAACAGCCTCACATTCTTTTTTTGACTCGGACAGAAAAAAACATTATTCAGTTGCACGTTTGTCATTTTTTACAAGGATCTGTGTTTAGTCCCTGCTAAACCCACTAGATACCATTGTATCTAGTATCTAACTCACAGTAACACTGTCCAGCTCACAGTTCATTATTTTTTCACCAAGATATGATGAGAAGTCCCCCTCCCAAGTATAATAGCATAGATTTTCACAGCAGCTGTGATTTGACAGGAAAATCCTAGATTTTGGGTTCCACCATTTACTATCCATGATCTGCATGAGTAGTAATAAATTTATTTCAATATAACTTCAAATATAAAGTCTTTGAATCCTGGATTACTCCTGTTAAAAAGTGTATTATAATACCTAATTGAAAGGTTAATTGTGATCATAGAACAAAAACATTTTAATCTTTGAATATAATGATTTCCATTACACAAAGTATAACAGCATCTCACAAATCTTTCCCCAAAGAAGTCAAGCCTTAGAATGCCCCAGGCAGAAGCCACCTGAGATCTTCTGTGACTCATTTTTCCTTATAGACAAAGTTGAAACATCACTTCTTTGTTTTCCTTCCCCAACTCTCAGCATAGAGGGTCTCCTTTCTTGTAAAATCCAGTATAGCTTATGACACTATAGTTAATTAAATACTAGTAGAAACTACAAATAGAATCAAAAGGGAAAACACACAAATGACTTTAAAAAAGGAATGAAGAAAGGAAAAAATAAATGTTGTTTTACCCTTTTCACTTTATCATAATAACATATTTTTTGAAACATTTCAACTAATTGTTTCCTTGGCTCCTGAAAAGATCCTGAGGCTATTGAAGGTGAGACTTCTGTTTAATTTGACCTTGGCAACCCAACTCAGGGGAATGTCAGGTGTATGATATTAAAAATGTTTTGGAAAAAATGAAATAAACATGAGAGATGGCAAATAAACATGAGAGATGCCAGATTAAATAAAAGGAAAAGAAAAAAGAACAGTGTCTCTATGCTCAACTAGACGGATTTCAAACACAATTAGTTGATGGTTTCCATGAACCCCAAATGGCATGTGAGCAGATAACAAACAAGAAATCAATTGTCACTGCACCCGGTACCACAATGGGCGCGTTCTTTGGAGGCTGTGGTTATGTGTATTGTGAAGAAATAAACGGATTTATCAGAAAACTCTTGTGAGACTCTAACAATTATTTCAGGATTTTCCTGCTGTTTCATAATGTATTTCAATATTATATTTGTAAAACTTTAATAAAAACTAGGATTAAACTTCCTATTTTTTCTTAGGATAAATCATTGCCTCCTGTCCAGCATGTTTTCTGCTATTTCTTTTCTTTTAAGTTTATTTATTTATTTCTGAGAAAGTGAGAGAGAGAAAGGGACTGGAAGAGAAAGAGAGAGAGGGAGACAGAGAATCCCTAGAAGGCTCCCTGGTGTCAGGGCAGAACCAGACAGATGTTGAGCTCCATCCCAGGAACTAAGAGATCATGACCTGAGCCAAAACCCAGAGTCAGACGCTTAACCAACTGAGTGACCCAGGCATCCCTCTGCTATTTCTAATGTCCTTTTTTTAATTTTTAAATATGAATAACAGATACTCAACTATAAATAGTTAATTAAATGATCTTGAGATCTGAATTTACATGAAACACTAAATACTTCTCTGCTCTTTGGATTTACTCCATGCTTTGATTTCTTCACAAAGTTTGTCCTGCCTTTTAAAAAGATCCTAGGATGATTCTATTTAATGGACACATGGAAAGTAATTTTGACTTTACTCACTTATTGCTCAGATTCTTATATATAAACCTTTCACAAGTCATGTGCAGTATGGTATGTAAGAGGTAGAAAGCAGTGGACTAGGAAGCACATTACCCTGCCATTGTATGTGTGTGTGTGTGTCTGTGTCTGTGTGGTGAAGTGGCAGAGGATGTCAGTCACCCAGCCACAATACAATGGTCATGTGGATAATAAAAGTAAACGAGGAGAGGCCTTAGATTGGGGTTTTATACTATCTCTATCTCTTTCAAGTAAATAAATCATTTTGTGTACTTTTCTTTTAAAAATAACAAATATTTTAGAAAATTTGAGCAAAAAGAATAAATGAACATTATTCATAAAACATTCATAAATCCGATATAAAATTTAATTCAAAAGTTTTATATATATACACATATGCATTATCTCTATAAAGTTATGGGTATATATGTCACATAAAACAAAGCAACTAATTTACTAAATATGATACACTATTGTCTACGGCTATACCGTGCTGATCTCAGAAGCAAAATATGATACACTATTAAGTAAAACACAAGCTTTATGCCATAGAATTTATCAAGTTTTGTTGACAGAATATATATATTTTCTTGTTATGAAATACATTTTTAGACTACTAATTTGAGGTATAAAAGTCTACTGTTCCATGACTTACTTATCTATTCCTCTATTGTTATTTTTCTTTTTTTCTTTTTTAATATTTTATTTATTTCTGAGAGACAGAGGCACAGTGTGAGCAGAGGAAGGTCAGAGAGAGAGGGAGACACAGAATCTGAAGCAGGCTCCAGGCTCTGAGCTGGCTGTCAACACAGAGCCCAACGCGGGACTCTAACCCACGAGCCATGAGATCATGACCTGAGCCGAAGTCAGATGCTTAACCGACTGAGCCATCCAGGCGCCCCTATTCCTCTATTTTTAAATGTTTAGCTATTTCAATATAAAATAACTATATGATGGATATTTTTACTGAGTATAAACTGCAAAATTAAAACTAGCAGATAAATCAGAAGAAACATTGTTAAAGCTTGAACGTAACATGACAAACTGCTTCTGAAAATGGCTATATTTTCTGTTTTAAATTTATTAAATTTATGTTTATTTATTTTCAAGAGAGAGAGACAGAGTGCAAGTTGGGGAGGGGCAGAGAGAGAAGGAAACAGAATCCAAAGCAGACTCCAGGGCTTGAGATGTCAGTACAGTGCCTGACGCGGGGCTCAAATCCACAAACCATGAGATCATGACCTGAGCTGAAGCCAGACACCCCATCGACTAAGCCACCCAGGCGCTCCAAGAATGGCTGTGTTTTCTTTACAACCTCCATCCATTACTTTACTTACTTATTTTGAGAAATATAGAGAACAGGATAAGGGTAGAGAAAAAGAGAGAGAGAGAGAGAGAGGAGAGTCACACACTCAACCAAATGAGTCACCCAGGAGTCCCTTAAATAATAAAAATTTCTCTATAAATACTATTTGTCTCTAACTCCAATCAAAAAAATTGATTTCAGTGTTACTCCTTTAAAAACATATTTTTCCCCTTAATTTCAGTATTATTTCCTTTTGCATCAGAGTAAAAGAGCCTATTGATTTCACTGAGAGTACAGAAATTCTTTATTCTTGTCAGGAATAGATACCAAGTTCTTTCAAGAACCCTTTAGCATTTATTTTCTGTTAATACATGTTTTCCTTATTCAGTCCTTTCCATAGGCTAATATATATAATTTTTAACATTTTCATTTTTATTTTTACATTCATTATAATACAGATCAATACATATTTTCTACTCACATAACCACAGGTAACTTAATAACAATATGTTCCTTAAAAGAAAATTAACTTCTTTTTAAGGTGTAGCCTTCTATCTGCTAGAATGATTTCTCCTCTGGTCCTTCCTGTCACCCCAATAAATCTTTCAGTTCACATTTCAACAGTATCAGTATCTCATGTGTTTTTAAAATAGTTATGCATTCAGTGTTTTCCATAATATTCTCCATAATATTACAAGGTTGAAATGCCATGAATTCCAGTGCTATTGAAAGAAAGTAACAAGAAGTCTATGTCAGAACACTGGACTTGCTGGTACTCAACCCACATTACATAACTTAAGAAAAATAGTATTAAAATAATCCCCATCTTATAACAGATTGATGTATTTTTTAACACCACTCTCCATTAGAGCTGGACTGCTGATTCTGAGCCCAGAGTTAGAGCCACGGAGCCATTCAGCCAGGGAGAATTTTAGGGTACTCTTATAAAAACTGTCATTTGATGACACATTAGGATACAGTAGACTTACTGTGTTTTTTCACATGGAACACTTAAAGCAAATTATATTAAATTATAGAGAAGAGATGATTCCAGGTGACAGTATAAAGGGCTTTGAGGGAGAGATATTGCAGATTAAGTTCAGAGCTAGACGCGGCTTTATTTAAGAGAAAACATAACCTGAGGAGCACGGTTTCATCTATTCAATTATTCACTTTGAAACAGGTCCCGATTGCTTTGGCAAAACATTGGTATTAAGGACTGAGTTATGCCCCCTTTGCCCAAATTCCTATGTTGAAGCACTAATCTGAAGGTGAATGTAATCGGAGATAAGGTCTTTAAGGATATAATTATGTCATAAAGGGGAGGCTCTAACCCATTAGGACTGATGTCTCTATACAAAAAGGAAGAGGCCTAGTGGCTATAAGAGAGTCCTCACCATTTACAAGCCATGAGAGGCTTCAGCAGAAATCAATCCAGAGGGCACCTTGACCTTGGACTTATCGGCTCCAGAACTGTGAGAAAACAAATTTCTGCCATTTAGGCCATACAGTCTGTGGCATTTTATTACAGCAGTGGAGCAGACTAATACAATTGAACTCATTTTCTATTTTGGAAACTATCACTTAGGTAACATGTTCTTAATGACCACATAGATGAAAGCATTTACCAGGAAAATAGAGGTTTACTGACTTGCATAATTCTAGCTTCTCTTGTCCACAGCAGCTCATGAGAGCCTGAAGATAACTGTGATATTCATATGAAAAATCACAAGCAAGTTTTTTTCATGGATGACTAAAAGGCTGAAGCCACCTAAGCATGTCCATCACAGGAGTTTTAATCATCACCCTTCTCACAGATGAACTATGTTACTAAACAGCATTATGCCTTATTGCATGGAATCCCTGGGTGTAGAGGTGTATAGTGTGTGTGTGTGTGTGTGTGTGTGTGTGTGTGTGTGAGAGAGAGAGAGAGAGAGAGAGATAATTAGACAATTCTAACAAATAAATAGTTTGATATACAAGCTTTATGGTGGGAGAAGGAAGAGGGGTTTTATCTATTTATATTAGACATAGTTTCTATTTTGAGAATATAAAAAGTACAGATACAAACAGCATGAGAGAAAAGAAATAATGACCTAAGACTGACAGGTCATTGTAGCTGAGACACCTGTATTTCTTGGTGTTTGATATGCCTTTCTCATTAAGACAGAAAGTAAGTTGTGTACGCTGTGAAGAGAATGCATGAGTGTACTGATCTGAAAAATAATTTGGTGTATTGCCTCTAAAGCAGTGATGCGAACAAGAAAGAAATAAAAGGCTGTGAGCACTTACATATTTCTTCTCATGTGAATCAAAAGCTAAAAGAGCAATAAAAGGAGATGATTTAGACTTATTTATACATCCGGTGTTTTTTTTTTTCCCTTTAACACAAAAGAGTTCTGAAATCGCCCACTTGTATTTATCTTCCAGATTCCACTACTCATTAGTGATTTAATAATCGAAAATATATCTTTGAAGTTGTGGTTATCTTTGTCAAGGAGGGTTCAGCTTAGAACAATTATTTAGAAATGATACAAATAAATCTGTGTTAATACAATTCACTAGAAAGTAGAATTTAGTGTGAATGGGTTCCCCATGGGTCCTATCTAAGATTTACTGATGTATTAAAATATTGAAAAAGCTTTGCCATACAAAATCTCTAAAGTACATGTGAATTATAGCATTAAAAAAAAAGGAAAAGAAAACTCAACAAGACAGCAGAACAGCGGTGCCTTGGGAGGACTTGTAAGGAGCATATGGCTTAGTGCCTAAGATCTTTCACCAAAATATACAAATATGATCAATCATATGAGGGTTAATACATGCAATCGAACTCACAAGTATAAATATAGGTAGAAGAAGACAGAAAGAAAGCATTGTAAGAGATACAAATACTGTTCTTTTGGAAAGAATATTACTTTTCTATAGATATATTGATATGAAAAGCTACATCATAATCAGAAGCTTGCCCAGTGAGCTTACATAAAAGTCAAAGGAGGGAGACTAGGGTGAATCATATTAATGTCTATTGTCATTGTATTATGCTAATCTCTATGCATCTATATGAACTAGAAGACCATACCATATTGGAGTATGCTTTTATCTGGGAGTGCTCATGACATGCTGACAAATTAAAACTCTCTAAGCGATGTCCTCCAGGCACTTCCCTTATTAAGATGTTTCTTTTTTTTTTTTTCTTGTCCTTCAAACATCAGTAGACTAATAGTTTGTATTGAATGCTACAGGTTGCCTACTCAGCATCCTTTCCCACATTCTTATTTCCTGTTAGGACTCTGATTTGGGGGCATCTGGCTTGCTCAGTCAGTAGAGCATGCAGCTCTTAAACTCTGGGTCATGAGTTCAAGCCCCACATTAGGCATGGACCTACTTTGAAAAAAAAAAGAAAAAAAAACTGATTTTGTTTAGGAATCCTCCCTTGTACCACACATGAGTATATTCAGAGGCGTTGATTGCTGTCCCCACTTGATTTGGGGACTTGATTACCTATTGCCAGGGATTAGTTCCAACGTGTTTATGTTACTAACTCTGACTTATGAAATGCATAATGAAATAGGTCAAGTAACTTCTGCCAAATTTCTTATCTCCTAAGTGGCTTTTTCTCCCTGCATACGGTTGAATCTGAATATCACAGATAGAATGGCTACAGCTGTTGTCAGACAAGCCGTCTTCTTTTTACTACACTAAGCATAGAGCCCACATTGGTAGTAACAAAGACAGAAAAATAATGTAGACTGCTGATGACATCATTGACCTACTGAATCTAGAAATCCTACATTTGAATAAAGCCAGGTGTTAACGGTGAGCCAATTTAAAGCTGTATTTATATTACAGCTAAAAGCACTTTTTTTTAAAGTTTATTTACTTTGAGAGAGAGAGTGTGTGCACATGAGAGAAAGAATCTGAAGCAGGCTCCACACTGTCAGCATAGAGTCAGACTTGGGTCTCCATCTCATGAACTGGGAGATCATGGCCTGGGCCATAATTAAGAGTTGGACACTTAGCCGACTGAGCCACCCTGATGCTCCAGCTGAAAACACTTTTTAAGAAAACGAAAGCTGTAAAACATTTTCAGGACATCTGCCTTTTTGCATTTTCTTGTTTCTACTGAAGGAGGAGAAACGTAGCCCAGATTCTACCTTTCCTTTGAACACTGTTCCTTTCATCCCTTTTATCAGTTAGGGTTTAGTCATTAAGCTATTAACTTTTCCTGTAACCATTCTTTCTACAGTTGACCTGATTAGATCCTATGGATTTAATTCTATCCATATGACCAAAACTTCTAGATTTCTCCAACCAGACCTCTCTAAAGGCTCCTGACTCCCATAACCAACTTCCCACTTGGCACATCCATTTGTATGTCTGAGAATCATCTCAAAGTGATCGTATACAGTATATCTAAACTTTTTCTCCAAGTTCTCCCCAAATGTGCCTTATTAGTGATAACCTCCTTGATTTATGATTCATGAATATCAGAATCTCAAAACATAACCTGAGCTATCCTAATGCTCTCCAAATCCACGATCTTGGAAAACTACAGTCCTTGTTAAGCACCATCACCTTATCCTTATTCTAAGGCAATAGAGTTTTTAAAAACAAAACCGTATCAGTTTGCACCCCCCACCAGCTTAAAATTGACAACTTCTCATTGTCCAGAAATGAGAAGTTTCTACAGTATCATAGAGAATCCTACATACGCTGACTTTGCCTCTCTCTCTACCTTAACTAAAACTGCATTCAACCTCCCTAAGTAAAAACCAGTAACTCTGGATTTTCTCTAGATTCTTAATATTTGTCATGTTCCAAAGCCTTGGCTATTTTTCCTAGTTCTTTATCAATCTGGGAATAACCTTTTACTTGCAGATCTTACCAGGATTTTTCAATTTAATTTCAGTTCAAACATTATCTTCTGAAAAGATTTCCCCTCACTACGCAATCTAAAATAGTATCTGTTTCCAGTACTCTCTGTAACATCACTCAAACAAATTTGTAAGATGCTCCAAATGTTCTAGGTTACCAGGCAAATGTTAGGTCCTTACTGGAGCCTTGGTCAGCAATGCCGTTTAAAAATATCAACCCCTGACTGCATTCCCAGTTCTCCTAAAATCTCCCTATTTTATTTTTTGCCATTTTATTACTGATGTCTCAAGCAACGTTTATTACTTGTTCCCTGTGGACCTTCTCACACAACACTTTTAAGCTACTTGAGGGCCAGATTTTGTGGTTTGTTCACTGTTGTATTACCAGTGTCCAAGTATGTTGAGAACATAACAGGTGATCAATAAATATTTTCAGATAAATCAACCAAATCCTCATTTTATACATAGTACTTAACACTCCGAAATAATTTTGTTAACATTTATTTTTGGACTTCTCCCTTAGAGAAGAAACATTTTCAGAACAAAGAATTGGCTTGTCTAAATCATTGTAGTATCTTTGATTTAAAGACAGTTGCCTGGCATATAATAAGCATCATGCATGTAGGTATGTATGAATAATTAATTTCTTTGATTGTCATTTGACCCTGGAAACTTGTGTTTGGCTCAGCATTGCTTATATGGGTTAGAGTTGGTTTTAGGGTGTTTTTCCCCAGTTCTTCCTTGGTTATGTAATAAAATATCATGAGTAAGTGCACATTTTGGGGCTAGAAGGTCTGTCCTTGAATCCTGCCTCTTCTAGTACCTCTGTGATCTATGAAAAGTTCTTTAACTGCTAAGTCCCTCACTTTTCCCATGCAATTAATGATAATAACAACTGAATGAGATATATAACTATATAATTACATATATATCATATAGTTCAGTCCACTGTTATTTTATTGTCATATCTTTTATCCAGCCTAAGGCCTATAACCACTGACAGTGACAGGAGAGGTATTTAGGAAGAGTCTCCTTCATCCGTGTGTTCATAGAAACAACTGATTCAAAGCAAATTCTGACAATTTTTCATGGCCCAAATTGTAATTCCTGCCTTAATATTGTCAAGTTTCTCCACTGCTCACCACCAACTTCTCTGCTGATTTTTCTTTCCTTTACATTCAAGAGAACTAAAGGGCACAATGGCCTAAGAGTTCTCCCTCTCTCAGAATCAATCTCTCTCATACTTTTCCATATATGAGGATGGACTAGGCAGTATGAACAATATTGTTCTTTCTTTTCTGGTTTGGTCCTATTTCCCAAACCTGCTTATCAAGTTCTTTGTCCTGCAATCAGGACACAAGCTTGACAACAGTAAAAAGCAACCTTTCCTCCTCTAATTTTTCTGCTGTGTATATTCCTTGTAGAAATTTTGGGGGCAGTCTAAACCTCACCCAGCTTGGGTTAAGAGACTTCTGGTCCCTCGACATACTAATATCCAATAGTGCTCCAAACGTCACCATCATTTACCTAAAACCTGATCACCTCCTATTGTAGTAATAAATAAGGTTTTACTTAATTTTCTGCAACAATCTGTTTTCTTCTCATTTACCCTTCCCCGATTTGATTCAACCCAACTTGCCAAAGAACAAAGATGATTTTACTGAATCTCTCCTATGATTTCTCTCCTTTGCTCACAAATTTTCATTAGCTTTCCACTTCTTACAGGATAACATCCCACCTCTTTGCCATTTAAAACCACATACATATGCACACTCTAATCCTTACTAACATTTCCAGGTTTTCTTTCCTCAGTTTGTATATAAGCACCTGTGTTAGAGCTAAAGGGATCTTTCTGCTTCAAACAGATACACACTGAGCTTTGTGTGTGTGTCTTCAGATAATCTTTTCCCCATCTTGGATACCACATTATCCTTATCTATCCAAACTCCCAGCTTGAAAGGTCACCCCTCCCTTTCTAAACAGTATAGCCTAGCACGATTTCCCTTTTCTCTGAATTTGATTTGTACTAACATCTTACAGCATCTGTATGACGTTATGTTGTGATAACAGTCCTTCACCAGAGTTTTTTGATTCCTTGTTAATAGAAAACAATCTTAAAATGATATTTTATAATACTTAGTACATTTTTCTCCTAAAAGAGTAAATTTAATTATTGACAGAGTGAATGTCTAAATGCAAAGTTAAATCAAAACCCTGTAATTGTGAAACAGTGTCGAACAAGAAGTGCTATCTCCAAAATGTTAGTCAGAGGTAAGGAAAATGTGGCACAAAATTTTAAGTATCCTCAGCGTTCTTTGAGCCTCATCTTTATACTCCCCCCTCCCACCTAGAGGGTTAATTTGGTATTCTTACTGTACATCAGTGAGTCAAAATACAGATACAGATATAGAGGATGTAAGTATAGATATAGATGGTATAAGTATAGATATAGAGACAGATATAGAAACATAGACAGATGATTGATAGATAGATAGATAGATAGATGATAGGACTGAGAATCATAGAAAAGACAATGATACTTTAATAAGGGTAATTTTTATAAGTAAAGTTGGAACTAGTTTTCTATAATAAGTATACTGTCTTCGCAGTGGTTCTTCACAAAGAATGGAAAATCAGTGCAATATGTACATATGCTGTTTTTATTAATACTCATGGACAAATAGTTAAGGTTATACAGAAGAAATATACTTGAGTGGCTGTTCAGCATGATGCAGCCTCCTTTCCTTGAAAACTGTCCTCACACCAAAAAGTTGATCTGGTAAATTCTTAAAATGTTTTCTCTTTTTTTTTTAAGTTCATTTATTTATTTTGAGAGACAGCACACAAACAAGTTGGGGAGAGACAGAGAGAGAGGGAGAAAGAATCCCAAGCAGGCTCCACATTGTCAGTGCAAAGCCTGATGTGGGGCTCAAACTCACAAACTGCTGAGATCATGATCTGAGTCAAAATCAGGAGTCAGATGCTTAACCAACTGAGTCATCCATGTGCCCCTCAAAATGGTCTTCTTTATGCCATGTGCTTTCCACAGAACTGACATGAGTTTTAATTTTTTGTATTTAAAATTTCTCCACTGGAGATTTGACAATATTTTTCACAATTAGGTTCCAAAAGTGTTACAACTGAGGAATTCTAAATTTGGAAACTCTGTGGTCCTCTTCCCCTACGTATATGGAAAGGTGATGGAAACAGCGGAAAGAAATGCTAAGAGATAATGCTAACAGTGATATGCAAAGAAATGGGAGAATAATAGCTAGCTACAGAGCGCTACAGCCTCTCAAATAACCCTATGTACTTATAGTAAAGTCCATTTGCTTAATCTAGGTCAAGTTACTTTCTGTTATTTGCAATCAAAAGTGTTTCAGCTAAGGCAGAACTATTTTGAAACATTCCTTAGGGAAATTACACAAATTATTAGGGTTATGCTATTCCAAACATCCAGAAAGAAATTCATAGCCAAGAAACTGGAAATGCGTAAACCTTAACTTTAAGGATGGATTTTGTACAACTAATATTACATATGGTAGGTTATGAAAAAAGTTAGGATATTTATAATAGGAAATTCAGCATTACCTAAACTCATGGGACAGACTACAATATATTTAGTATTCTGGAATAAGTTATATATTATATTTTATTACTAATGATAAGGTGGTCAACACCTTTTATGTTCTTCAGAATATTATGAATCCAAGTATTTTGAGGTAGATATTGCATCAACATTATCATATGAGTGATATATACTGTGACTTCCACCTTTTGGAGAGCTAAATTTTCTGATGCATTCATTACAGTTTTCTTTTGCCTCACATTGGTGCTGTTTAGATTCTTAAAATTACATTGTCTTTATACGATGTATGAACAATATAATGTAGAAATAAAGATAGGTTATATGTTATTCTCTTTGACTTATACAAAAAATCTAATAAAATAAAATATTATTCTCCTTTGTATACTGTATGGATCTGCCTAATTTTATGTATATATAATTGTGTGTGTGTGTGTGTGTGTATATATCCTTTACATCCTTTACATCATCAGTTCTCTGTGGTAGTAATTTATATTTCTCCAAAATACAGAAGGAAGTGAGATGCAGAAAGTTTAAAAATACCTGCTCAGGGCTACAATGTTAAAGAATTGTTGAGCAGCAAGGATATTAACAAGGTCAGTAAAATACATTGTTTTTCTATAACAAATTCAAAATCATGTCATTTAGCTCTTATCTTCAGATTCTATAAACAATTGATAGCAATATAAACTCTCTAGTTTCCATTTCACAATACAAATGCAAAAAATCTTTCTGGTGGAAAAAAAGTTACATTAAAAAAATTACTGATACACACACACTAAACACACATACATATTTCTTTTTGTGCAACAAAAATGGGAATTATCTTTTTTTAATTTTTATTTAGTTTTGAGAGAGACAGACAGACAGACAGAATCCCAAGTGGTCTCCATGCTGACAGCAGCAAGTCTGACGTGGGGCTCGAACTTACAAACTGTGAGATCATGACTTGAGTCGAAGTCGGACGCTCAACCAACTGAACCACCCAGTTATCCCTCAAAATGGGAATTATTAAAACACTTTCAATATTAAAGTATTTGGGTAAGGAAAAAAAATAGAGAGCATTCCTTAAATTCAATAAATGGCACAGCTGAAAAAGTAAGGCTATGTATGCCACCAAGAGAGATGATAATTACTTTTTTTTTTTTTAATATGCACAGAGGGATAAAGACATATAATAAAAAGGAAAAAGTAAACATTACTACATTGTTTGGTATATAATCATTACTTTTATGTGTTTCTTAATAAGACTAAAAATGATGAAATTTTTTTCTGCATCATCTTTTTCCCATCCTAATGGTATACTTTATCAAAATGCTATAATGAGGTAAATGGAAAGGTATTTTCATACATTATGGTTTACTTGCATTTATCCTTGAATAATTGTGATAAAACCTGATAGGACATGTGTTATTTATGTCATTTAATTTTGAAGAGGCTTCAGATAGCTGGGAAATGTCTGCTGCAGAACTGGTATCTCAAAGCTTTAAATGTGCTTTGGGCAAAAGAAACTTCTTTTGAGATGAAGTATAGATAGCTCTTGCTGCTTAGTTCTAAAGCATTAACTAAATTAGTAGGTTTTTGCTGGCAGATACAGATGCCCATCCCATTTAATTTCTACACATGTTGTGTCTTTTAAAGTATGTATACATAGAGCATTCTTAAATATTTCCATTAATAATAAAATGGATTTAACTTATAATTATTCACTTGACTATCTTCAAGAAAAAGAAGATGTATATTTATATTTTTCAGTTTTAGTATGTAAGATATCTACTCTGATTTTAATAATTTATCATTCATATTCCATATTATAAGAGTAATGGAGTCACTGCAGAATGTATACACAAACTAAAAAGTTCAAGGAATGGAAGCAAATCATATATAACAAATGGTACTTTTATAATCAATGTAATATTTTTACGCCTTATTCATTTCTTCTATGATGTATTTTCTTCAGTTTTGTATTTCCAGTTCTGTGTAATATTTCAGCTTTTCACTTAATGTAAGTTCTTTCAAGCATTATAAGAAAGTTATATGTCTCAATTAGAAAGTATCTGAGGTTCAACTATTTTAATGCATCACAGTTTAGTTAGTCCTTCATCCATGGATAAATACTTGTTTTGAATATATTGAGACTATAAGCATTGCTTCAATGAGCAATGAGCATCTATGCTTATAAATTTTCATTGCATTCAAGTTCCACTATTTGAATTATTGAGCCAAAAGTTATTGGCACCTTAAATGCTGTTCATAGGCATCAAAGTCAGAGAAACCAAGGTTTTAATTTCTTTATAATATGTGGTCTCATTATATCCTTGGTGATTAGTGTTTCTGACCACTATTCTGAAAGGGAAAATAACCCCATTTTAATATCCCATAGTGTGTACAAAACAAAATGAATTTAGGCATAAACATGATGGGCTCATTTCAGAAATGTCTCGAGATCCAAGTATCCAAGTGCAAACTGTCTTTTCTGCAGCTGTAACATTTTTCTTCCATAGTATCACATCCACACCTATCACACATCTGGACCTGCATTTAGAACACACAAGTGTGAACTGGACTTACTGCAACCTAATCACACTCCACCCGTATTACACAGGATCACTTAAGAAGACACTTAATGTACCAAATATGCATAAATCCCTTCAATTAAAACTCTATGGGACCATCTTCACGTTGAACATACAGACTAATGGTTAATATTCTTTGTGCTAATGTAATTATTGGTACAAATTAAATTCTTTTAAATTCTTATTCTGAAATTTCACTGTTCAATACTAAGAGGAAAGAAAATACCTCTACTGAAATGAAAACTGACTGGTAATTCTGATTATACCCTTATTTCCACATTACCATGTTCTTCAAGTCATTTTTTAGTCCTTTTTGTATACCATCTCCCATCTATATTCTAGACAGTAAGTTCATTGAAGAAACGGTGTATTTAAGTCTTTATACCATCAATGTGATTCTTCATAATATAAACAATCGAACACCATCACCAAAAACACCATCGCATTAACAGCTCTTCCAAAAAATTAGTTTTGTGAGGAAACTAATCATTTTTTGAAAATTTCATTTAAAAAAGTTGGTTTCTCCATTAGGACAGATACAGTATTTATTGACTGTAGGCTTAAATCTGAAATTTAATGCACCCACCCTTTTTAAAATGAAAAACTAGAACATTTTCTTTAATTTTATATCCTTTGCTATCATGTATGTCATGGTAGAGCTTGGTTTCCTCTAGGTTAAAATTAGTTATAAGTTTACTTGGGGGATTATCTTTTGATCATAAATGCATGGCAGACACTAAAACAAACAGTCTCAAAAATCCTTATGCTAGGTCAGGGAAACTGGAGTCACTGGGAAAATAATCTAGTCTTTCCTCAATTATTCTTCGGTGCTGTAACATTGATACAATAAGGCCAATCCACTCTCAATAAAATGACTGGGAGGTTGGTGTAAAATTGTTCTGAGGTAACAATGTTATATGTGTTAACAGCTAGTCGCTTGGAAACAAACGCATTGAGAGAGCAATCTCCGAATACGCTGTTCATTCAAAATGAAAATATGATCAAGGCCTATTCTCTCACTCTGTCATTCAAGTAGATTCACACAGAATTTCATTTATGAAACTAATACATATTTACAATTCCCTGCATTCTAGGCACCATGGCGAGTAAGGGATGCCCACCGAACACAGGGCCCATGCGTCACAACATTCACTCAGATTAAACAAAGGTATGGACATGCACACATATGTGTATGAATTAACAGTTGTGCCGAAAATCATCGTCATGATTTTATAATGTAAGGGAGGATCACAGAAGTTTCTATTGAGAAAGTACTGGCCACAATGAGGTTGGAGAAATGTGTGAAATGGAAGGGATGTCATTTCTAGGCAAATGGTACAGCTAAATAGGATGTGCAAAGTCACTACGGCGGAAGGAAGTGTGACAATATTCAGGCCAGTGTGGTAGAAGCACAGAGAAAGAATGGCCCAGTATGTGGTAGAGGCCATGGGTATGCAGCTGGAGTTATCTAAATTAAATGTGATGCTGGCCTTCTATATCAAAACCTATGCTAGGTTTATTTCTGAATTTAGTAACAACACAGACCAGATATATTTAGGGTGACATTAAACAAATATATGTATCATAAATAGAGAATTATTTTTTCCTTTAAAGTTTATTTTGTGTCTTTATTTTGAGAGAGAGAAAGAGAGAGAGAGAGGGAGAGCAGAGAAAGGAGAAAGAGAAAATCCCAAGCAGGCTCCACACTGTCCAGCACAGAGCCTGACGTAGGGTTTCAACCCACGAGCCATCAAATCATGACCTGAGCCAAAACCAAGAGCTGGATGCCTGACAAAGTGAGCCACACAGGTGGGCTGTAGGAGTATAAGTATTCTAAATGTAGACTATAGTTTGCTATTATCAGAGACGAGTGAAAGCACTAAAAATTCCTAGGAGATTCCCTGTTTATGACATTAAAAAGGACCAGATACCTTGGAAGTGAAAATTATAAAGACTTAGAAACTCTGGATAAATCTCTTTACAAAACTGATTTGCAACAAATTCCAGGAACCCCTCACAACATGAACAGAGCAGGCGATACTGGGAACTGATGTAAAACTTGCCACTGCCACTCTGGCCACTCACCTGTGTTGAGTCAAGGGGCTTGGACTTTTGGCCAAAAAAGGAGAGAGAGGAAATCTTTGGCACAAGCAAGAGGCAGCTTGAACTGAGACTGAAACACAAAGAGGGGTACTGAAATATGAAAAACGGGGGAATTAGAAATTTTAAGCTGGTCAGCCTCTGCCAGGCTTTAGTGGTGACAGGGAGGATGCAAACAGGAAAAAACACTATGGATTCCTAAATGCAGCCCCATCCGCATGAAATTTGGCAAATGATAATTCAAGCAAATATCCAGAACACAAATATTCTTTAATTAATTAATTAATTAATTTTAATATCATTTATTGTCAAATTGGCTAACAGAGTGTGTACAGTTTTGGTTTTGGGGGTAGATTCCCGTGGTTCATCGCTTACATATAACACCCAGCGCCCATCCCAACAAGTGCCCTCCTCAATGCCCATCACCCATTTCCCTCTCTCCCCCCCTCTACTCCCCATCAACTCTGTTTGTTCTCCATATTTGAGTCTCTTATCATTTGCCTCCCTCCCTCTCGTAACTATTTTTTCTCTTTCCCTTCCCCCATGGTCTTCTGTTAAGTTTCTCAAGTTCCACAGATGAGTGAAAACACATGACACCTGTCTGTCTCTGACTTATTTCTCAGCATAATAATAATAATAATAATAATTCCAGTTCCATTCATGCCGCTACAGATGGCAGGATTTCATTCCTACTCATTGCCAAGTAATATTCCATTGTACATATACACCACATCATTTTTATTTATTCACCAGTTGATGGACGTTTAGGCTCTTTCCATAATTTGGCAACTATTATTTAATTTAAAGAGCAATATTCGGCACAAGGAAGTATGTAAAACTGGAAACAAATAGTCAGAAATTTTAAGCATGTATGTGTGAAACAAATAGCCAAAGAAATGTACCACAAGAATTGATGAAATTAATGGGAGATATTGAGCCATCCTTAACAGATGATTTAATTATCCATGGCTCATTGTGTAATCAAACAGGAAAAAAAGTAAAAGAAATTTTAATGTGTGCCCATTAATAATCTTGACCTACTGTGCATTTCTGTAACACATAATTATAGAATATATATTTTCTCTTATATAAATGAACTATTTATGAAAATTAATCTCATATTAGGTCATAATGCATTCTCAAGGAAGTTCAAAGAATTAATACATAGACCACCTTCACTGAATACAAAAGATGTATGTTAAAAATGAATCACCCAGCAAAAAGTGGAGATCTGTGAAGGGTTGACTGATCACCATTGGAGCAAAATACTCAAAGTTTAAGTTACAATTTTTTCAGAGGACAACTGAGAGTTCAGATGATTGAGCCAATGGTAGAGTCTGAGAGTTATAGTTCTGTGATCATCATAGAAATGTTGGTCCTTTTTGCTTTTCACTGGCAGATAGCCACACCAGAATACAGTCTGCATTTTCTAATTACCTTGCACTTAGGCGTGATTATACATAGGATTTCTGGCCAGTGCAACCTGGCAAAGGTGAGTGACCATATGTCATGAGAACATAAGTCATCTCATGTGGAAGGTGGCACAATACAACAGAGCAACACAGATTCTAAACTAAAATACTTGTCCTACTGGGGCGCCTGGGTGGCTCAGTTGGTTGAGTGACCAACTTCAGTTCAGGTCATGACCTCACAGTTCAGGAGATCGAACTCCATGTCATGCTCTCTGCTGACAGCTCAGAGCCTAGAGCTTGCTTCAGATTCTGTGTCTCCTTCTCTCTCTGCCTCTCCCTTGCTCACACTCTGTCTCTTTCTCTCTCAAAAAAATAAATAAACATTAAAAATTTTTAAATAAAAAAATAAAAATACATGAATAACCTACCAAAAAGTGAAAATTTTATTGTAGTAGAAAAACCCATTAAAAAGTGGAAACAGAGGGGTTCCTGGGCTGCTCAGTGGGTTAGGCCTCCAACTTCGGCTCAGGTCATGATCTCATGGTTCATGAGTTCAAGCCCCACATTGGTTTTGTTTAGGATTTTGTGTCTCCCTCTCTCTCTCTGCCCTCCCTCCCTTGCTCTCTCTCTCTCTCTCTCTTTAGTGTTTATTTTGAGACAGAGAGAGACAGAACATGAGTGGGGGAGGAGCAGAGAGAGAGGGAGACACAGAATCTGAAACAGGCTCCAGGCTCTGAGCTGCCGGCACAGAGCCTGATGTGGGGCTCGAACTCATAAACCACGAGATCACTACCTGAGCTGAAGTCGGACGCTTAACCGACTGAGCCACCCAGGCACCCCTATCTCTCTTTCAAAAACAAATAAACATTTATAAAAAAAAAAAAAAAAAGGTAGAAACAATGCTCCTGGATGGCTCAGTTAGTTAAGTATCTGACTCTTGCTTTTGGCTTAGTTCATGATCTCATTAGCCTGTGTTGGTCCCTTTGCTGACAGTGCAGACCTGCTTGGGATTCTCACGTGCTGTCTCCCTCTCTCCCCCTCTCTTCCCCTTCCCCATCCACATGCTTGCTCTCTCTTTCTCAAAATAAATAAATAAACTTTAAAAAAGTGAAAATACTATGTCCTTAATATCTATTTGGTCACATGCATGAATGTCTTCTGTCAATTTGGCTCTTATCACCTAGAATTAAAGGTCTCGATCCTAAATTGTTCGCTTACCCACTAAAGCACCACACAGTATTTTTTATCACAGAAATTTCCCAACCATTTGTAAAATTAAGAAAATCCAGGAAAAAAAACTGATGAAGAACAAAACTTTAATAAAGGGGAAAATTATAAATATAAAGATTCCATGGTGTCATATGAAATATGCTAGAGAATCTGCAATGGATTCTAGACATCACACCATGGTGGAAAATTAACTCGTTAAACAAAACAGCAAGGAGTTATGATGAAATCACAGGGTGTGCAAATAGTCCTACAGGCTTTGCCATTCCATATGTAACCCAGCAATATTTTAGAAGGTTTAACACACACACACATACACAAAAACAAAGCACAGGCTTCAAAAAGGCTCTTGCTCTTTAAGAAACAAAAGTCATCCTTATAAAAAGCAATGTATGTGCTCTTGCATTTAAGTCCTTTATGCTTGCATTAAGTTTCTATAAACTAAGAAGTAGATTTTTGTCATATATCATTAAAGCAATATATAAATCTGGCATTGTGTTTAGAATTAAGAATTCCTAGCAAATGAATTTGTACTAAATGGAATATGGGATTTCCCATGCACCTATTCTTAGGGGACATCTTTAATTGATTTTCCTAAACAGTTTGTCAACATATTCAATTCTTCAGGGGAAAAAAACCTAAGAAATGTTTGTGACAGAACAAAGGAAAAATTAAGAGTTGATTGACTGATTTTTTACAAAACACCAAGAATAATTATGTTGATGGAATAAAAGTAACTTCATATGCTCTGAAAGGAAAGCTTGAGAGCCATTCATCACAAAACCAAATCCATAATCTAAGGCTTAACTTAATTTGCAATTGTTGAATAGAAAGCTACTATTTAAGGTCCACATTTCCTAATATTCACTCATTTATGCAGGACTTTTGAGTTCAAATTAAAGTTTATTTCATAAATGTTGTATGTACGTACACTTCTGTGTATGTTGGCTTCAGTATTTTAACCCGCACCACTTAAACAGTGCAAGACTAATACAAACATTTGGTAAGTGTTACTAGGTTGTTATTACCAATAATGACAATAATGCTTCCCTTTCCCCACCCATGAAATCTGGGTGGATTAGACATTTTACAATTATAATTATAATGTATAAATGTTTAACATAGATGTGATTTCAAACCCTTATGCCTCAAAATTGATATATTCATTTGCCCTGTTACATATTTATTATTAGAGTTGCTTAACTTTATTTTTTTCCTTTTAATATTATTCAAAAATATAATACATTTTACAAGTTGCTCAGGATCAAAACACCATTTTTTTTTTCATTTGTTGTAACTAACACAAGACCTTTTAGCAACTAATCTAGTTGCTCCCATACCATTTGAAAGGATAACCTGGTGAAAATGTCCATGCTTCTGTTCTCACCTCTTCTGCTTACATTCCTAACATTTTATAATCACATATGTGTAAAAATTAGTAATATTTTTGATGGTTTCCTCTGTGGCAGACACTGCTCTCAAAGTTTAACATACCTATTATTTTTATCCTTATCATACTTCTATGAAATATGCTTTAAAAGCCGCTTTATAGAGTACATGAAGAAATAATGAAGTTTATGCTATGTTTTCAATGTTACAAAGCTAATAAGAGGCAGAACTAAAATTTGTACAAAAGAAACTGTGACTCTCAGGAAATCACTTTCCCAACAAGTAAGTAATATACTATCTCTTCTGTATCATACAGACCCTGGGAAAGAATGAACATTGTAGAATGTAAGTAAACATTTGGAACCACATATATAAACTCCCCTTAAAATCTCTATTGAGGGGTGCCTGAGTGACTCAGTTGTTAAGCATCTGACTCTTGATATAGGCTCAGGCATGATCTCAGTGTTCCATGGGATGGACCCCAGGTCAGCTCCCATGCTGACAGTTCGTGTCCTGCTTGAGATTCTCTCTCTCTCTGCCCTGACCCTGCTCATGCGTGCTCTCTCTCTCTCTCAAAATAAATAAAAATTTTAAAAACTTAAAAAAAATAAGACACCTATTAAATTCAAGTGAATAGTTTACAGACTATAATGAACTTCATGATTTTGCCTTGGATGTCTACAACACGACACTGCACACATATGAGAGGAGAATAGCTATGATCCCCAGCAGAATCCAAATCGCTGTTCCACAGTTTACTCATCATATGACTTTAGGTCAGTTCTTTAGTCCCCTTACCTCAGTCTCCTTATATGTTGGATAAGAAAAATAACAGACAAGTCTCATAGTCTTATGAGACTGAGTTGACATATGGAAAATGCTTGGGGAAAAAATACCTAGCACAATATCCACTTCATAAGTACTTTCAATCAATTATGTGCTAGGGATATGCAAACAAGATTATGGTGATAGATGATAGATAGATGATAGATTGATAGATAGATGATGAAAGGCAGACAAAAGATGGAAAGGTGGTACTATCAGCCACACTGTTTCATTCTATTGCTTAGTCATACAACATTCTCCTAATTCTTATGTAATCCAGAACTCATGTTACACATCCTAACTTTACAACCTGAATTCTACATATCTCATGGCTTCTAGCAATTCTCATGCCGTCACCAACATATCTCCAAGTTGGGAGTATAGAATCTTCTCATCCTCACTCATGGCTCTAAGTTGGTGCTCTTATCTATTACTTCAATACTGGGACCAACTTACCTTATTGCTGTTTCCCTATTCTACTTTATTCTAGAATAATATTCAATCTTTCTATTTCAACTCCCCAACCTCCTCCTAACTAGAAATGTATCATTTTATATTACACATACTGTCTCCAAAAAGTCATGATCCAATCCTTCAACTGGAGCTCTAGCACTCATACAGTGATGGATTTTCCTTTCTGGTGCCCTCCTACCCCCATATCTTTTTCTGTCCTAATGCAGAGCAGTTCAAACTCCTGATTCTATTTAGGCCATGTCCTCAGAGCCTAAGCTTTCTCTCTAAAAGATTTATTAGGGTACTTCCTAAGCAGAGTAGCCCTGGCATGGTGGGAGAGGCTTTCACTGGCTGGCATGAATAGATCTGTGATAGGAATATGATATCTGTACCATAGGGCAAGAATATCTCCTCGCATTTGATCATGAGCCCTTTCAACATATTACTGGTATATAGTTGTCATACTGATACATTCCTGAATAAAATGATCATGAAATAAACTCTGTTATTTGATTTCATGTCATGAGGGTCCCACTTAAGAGGCAGTTAAACCTTTTGGATAAATATGGATAGAAAAGGAGAAGGAGGAGAAGGAAGAAAAAAAGAAAAAGTTTGATGCTAACATGAAACTGGGATAATTCATTAAGCTTTTAAACTACCCCACCCTAGTGAAGAACTCATTACCACCACACCATACACTTAATAGTTAATTTATCCCAATAGGCCCACCTAATATTGCAATAATATTTTAAATCAGATGTTCTCTGGTAATCATACTGAGATCCATTTATTTCAGGAAACCTGTTCCAAAAAAATACTCAGGCCAAAATAATATTTCCATGCTGTTTGGAATCAAATTCTTGGGTTTAACCTGGAATTTTTTGAGTGCCTGAACAGATTCAAAGCGCATTTGGAGATGGAATGCTCACCCTAACCACCTACCCTCGGGAAGTCTAATCCATGCATGCAAGAAGTGAATTTCTGTTTGGGCAAAGTACAAGTGATGTTTCCAAACTTGTGCCCGCTAAAACATTAGCTTTGCCATCTGTTACCTAGAGCATTCATTCCTCCTCCATCACCAGCACAGGCACTAAGGGGCTTGTCAAAAACCAAACCTTAAAATCACAGTCCTGCTTCAACCTCTGATATTAACCAGTAATCTAAGATCTTATTAATCATCTATCTTTTCAGTTTCTCTGAAAAATAGTTTGATATATTACCTCAGCTGCCTAAGTGTATCTTCTTTTTTTTTAAATAGTTTATTGTCAAGTTGGTTTCCATATAACACCCCGTGCTCATCCCCACAAGTGCTTCTTAAAAAAAAAAATTTAACATTTATTTGTTTTTGAGAGAGAGACAGAGTGTGAGCAGGGGAAGGGCAGACAGAGAGGGAGACAGAGAATCCAAAAGTAGGGTCCAGGCCCTGAGCTGTCAGCACAGAGCCTGATGTGGGGCTTGAACTCAGGCGGTGTGAAATCATGACCTGAGCTGAAGTCATTTAACTGACTGAGCCACCCAGGCGCCCCTAGTGAAGGATGTGGGCATCGTATTTTCATGAAATGGAATTCATTCAGCTGACTAAAGAACAAGAGAAGTTGATACTATCTGAAAATTACATCTGCATCCATAATAAGAGCTTATTGAAAGTATTGGTTATCTCCCTGACTCACAGATTCCACAGTCACTTACTGTGTTGAGACTCCATCCCAAATACTGTGATTGATGCTAGAGCCAATGGAAAAGGTTGAGAGAGCATTGGTCTCTCAGAATTCAAACAAGAGCCCAGAACCTGATTAGTTAAAATAGGTAGGACTCAATGGATAATACTGAGATAGCAGAGAACCAGAAGTGAAAACCAAAGTATTATCAAACTCAGAGGAAATATAGTAGTTGAGCCGTTACTGACAGACTGGGGAAGGGTGGGCTGAGGACACAGGTAACTGGAAAACATGCTCAAAGAAAGGATGTACAAACGTTACCCAAAGCACTTGTCAAGTTTAGAAATGGGAGGTAGATAATAATATGGAAAAAAATCTATTTTCTAGAATTCATTTCTTGGAGAGGTGCTATCTTTGTTTAAAATAAATATTTGGATTATTTGCTAAGGTGTGAGGGAGGGGGAAGGGAGGGGGTAAAATTCTATTGTTCTAAGGAGATTGTTTGCTATAATGCTTCACATTAAGTTGCCTGAAGCTGGCAATCAGTAAACTACTCCCTGTTCTGCTCTATATGGTGCTCTAATAATTCTTCTAATTTGGACCTTTTTGTTTAATGTTAACATTGTTCCTGGTCATACCTAAAACCTATTATCTACATCCATTAAAAAAAAGATTAGCATATTCCTTAGGTGCAATTCTATTTAAATTTAAGAAAGCATTTTCTATCACGTGGGCTTTGAATAAAGCACGCATGTGTTTAACTCACCGCAGAGCTCTAGACACAAACAATGCTTTCACATTCTGACTACATCTTGCATTTTAAGAATGGCTATTTTAACTAATACATGTTTATTTGATACACATTTATTGTGAAAATTACTCAATTTCAGCAAGTACTCAACTTCTATCTCCTGAGAAGAACATCAGTTTAGGTCTTTAGAAAGTAATATGAATACCCAGTAATACAGTGTAGATTACAGGAAGCTATATTGTGCTTTGTGTGGAAAAAAATTAATTGGTAAATACTAAGTTTAAAAATTGTACTACTCTTTCCATCCACCCCCAGTCTCACCCTTACAGATAAAATGAGAGCTCTAGTATTTTGTGGATGGGAAGCATTTTACACAGATGAGGAATAAAATATCCAGGAAATTCTAGTGCTGCTTGCACTGGGAACAGAAGAGAATACTTTTCTTGTTGTAGTTTACACTTCACTGGGTTTTTTGTTCAGGGAATTGAAATTAAGGTTGATTATAAAAAGGCATTATAGGGGCATGGCTCAGTTGGTTGACCATCTGCCTCTTGATTTCAGCTCAGGTGTTGAACTCAGGGTCATGGGATCAAGCCCCATGTTGGGCTCTGTGCTGACCATGGAGCCTGCTTGATATTCTCTCTCTCTCTCCCCCCTCTCTTCTGCTTGCTCTCTTTTTCTAAAATAATAAATAAGTGAATAAGTAAATACATACCTACATACATAAATAAAAAAGCATTATAAATATTAAGGTTTTTTTTTTTTTTTAGGTTAAATCCATAGACATTGTATAGAGATGAAAGTTGGCACTTGATTACTGGGAGGTGATCTCTACACTCCTGGATAGAAGTCCTGTCAGATAGGAGTGTTTGTTTTACCAGAGCTTTGGCTACCAGGCAGTCTTAGCAATGTAAATTTATGATGAGGGATCTTAGGGTCTAAAGGTATCAGCCCAAACTTTCGGGAGAGGCTGCAAGGTGAATGTCAGCCAAAACAAGAAGTAGATCAAGCCCCAGTTAACACTTGAGACACCAACAGGTTCTGGTTGGTGGTGCTCCGCATACTGTCACACGTCAAGAGTGGGAAGAGGTAAAAACTCACATGAGCCACAGAGAGAGAATGATGGAAACTTCTGGTTCCAGCCCTGGAAGACTCTTCCCTTGGCTGAATTTAATTCATATCCTTTCACCATAATAAAGTGTAAGTGTAAATACAGGGTTTTCACTGAGTTCTGTGAGTCTTTCTAGTGAACTGTCAAACCTGAGGGTGGTTCATGGGGACTCTCAAATTTATATTCAGCTGATGTAAAGCAAGGGTTTAACCTGGGACTCCCAGACTTACAGCTGATATCTGAAATGAGGGCGTCTTGGGAGACAGGGATCATAAAATTTCCTCCCTGTGGGCCATGATTTCTGGATTTTCTTTCCTAGTGCAGGAGGAGACAAAGTATTACATACCTTTCTTAAGGGGAGGTATATAGAACAGGGAAAAATAGTATTTTACATTTCCCAAAACACTGTTCATTATTCCTCTTTAAAGGCTTAACAGATTCTATATAGTTTCCAGCAAGATCTGGGATTCTTTCCTATTTATTGACTCTATGACCTTGAATTTGCCACTTAGTCTTAGACTTAGCTTTCATACACTTGTCCTTATGGGTGCTACATTAGCCTTTATTTGAAATAAACTTTGTGGATATTAAATAGCATAATGCCTATCAACATTTTAGCTTTAATACCTTTGTCAAGTTTAAGAAATCTGGTCTCCCATTCTGAAAAGACACTTTTTTTTCCCAATTGTGACCTTCCTTCTCCTCTTCTCATTTTGGGATGGGAACAAATAGCTACCAACTGTGAACTTTCTCCAGATGGAATAACAAGGAGAGAGAAGCCTAAATAAATAGTTCTTACCCAAAAACATTCCTACACCTGGTGCTTGTAATTGATATTTTTCTTGTTAAAATACAAAATGAAAACACATAAAACATACTTAGAGAAACATATATTTAGAGATATCGTGTGCAATATTATTTCAGGAAATGTCCACCCCAAGAATAAACTTAAATACTTAAAACATTAAAAGAAATCTCATAAACGTTTCATGTTAAGTAGGGGCACATTTATTGTTTTTAAGTTTATTTATTCGTTGAGAAAGAGTACAAGCTGTGGAGAGGCAGAGAGGGAGGGAGAGAGAGAGAATCCCAAGCAGGCTCCACACCGTCAGTGCAGAGCCTGATGCGGGGTTTGATGCCACAACTGTGAGATCATGACCTGAGCCAAAATCAAGAGCTGGATACTTAGACTGAGTCCCAGGCACCCTAGGGGTACCTTTACCTTTAATATATAACAATTAAATGACTTTCTTCTGCAAAAATATATTATTATTATACAACCTTTGGTATCAGAATGAAACTATCATATTTATCAATATTCCTGTGCACCATTTAAAATATACATCTGCATACCCAATTCAACTACAAAAAAAAATGTTTTAGGTTGAATATTCTTTCTTTGACTTCACAAATTTGCATACACCGTTACCTTAACACAGCAAACCTTTCCTCCTCTATATTTGCAAAGATTTTTCACATTCTTACGAGGACTCTTAATTTTATCATTTCTTCAATCCTACAATACACACTATTTGACATTAAAGTGTGAAACACCAAGAGACATCATATATTTAAACTGTATTCTGGCAACTCCCTACCTCTCACCCCATGAGGGTACCAACCCCATCCCCAGCCCTCTGTGCATAGTTTTGACGTCAGCATTTTTGTTCTTCATTCCAGTAACCTATTTACATGTGTATTTCCTATAATGGACAGCAGGATCCTTGGGTATTGAGCTTCATGTTAGAGAAACTGGTTTCATGCAATCTTCTCAGAGCCTGCCTTGGCAGAAACAAGGACAGCAGCCTCATTTTCCACCACACATAAGGCCCTGGAGCGATGCATTATGTATATTCCTTCTCTCCCTATGTGCTGCTCTAACACGAGAATTTACATAAATAAATAAACAAACAAATGGAATGTAATGGGATGGAATGGGATGGAAGAGAATGGCATGGAATGGAAGGGAATGGAATGGAACGGAACGGAATGGGATGGGATGGAATGCAATGGAAGGAATGGAATGAATTAAGGTGAAGTAAAATACAGTAAAATAAAATTATTATCTTTGTGACCTCACTAAAGTGGCTCTAGCATGGACAAGTTTTTAGTGGCACATGTCTGTCCTCCTTGGTGGTCTGATTACACCTACAAGTGCCTCCTCTCACCATTGTGACACTATTGTAATACATATTATAGAGCCTACCAGAATGGGCGACACTTACTTATGTTTGCCTCCTGTACAGCAAGCTCCTAGACATCACTGACCTATCTCATGCATCCCTGTAGCCCCAGAAACAACCACACTACCTGGCATGTAGTCAGCATGGTTCTGATCTGAGTAAGTAACTTGAAACATAAAGAAATAAGAGTGTGCAGTTGGGAGCGGGGTGCCTGGGTGGCTCAGTCTGTTAAGCATCTGACTTCAGCTCAGCTCATGATCTCACGGTTCTTGAGTTCGAATCCTGCATCAGGCTCTCTGCTGACAGCTTGGAGCCTGGAACCTGCTTTGGATTCTGTGTCTCCGTCTGCCCCTCCCCTGCTTGTACTCTCTCTCTCAAAAATAAAATAAAAATTAAAAAAATGTTAGGGTGTGTAGCGGTATGCTGACCTTCAAGCTAGGCATAATTCTATTCCTTGCAGAGTCATATAATGAAGCTATGTTGTGGCACTCTTTATTGTAAACCCTTGCCCAATTTTAAAGTCCATGGTCTTAATAAATAAGAGACGTTTCTTGAAATCTGTACAGTTAAAATACACAAGGACGTGGCCCTATATTTTCAATTATAACTATGAAAACTAGTGCACGGCACAATAAATCCTAAGCCAGGGAAGAATCAAGAGCCTACAATTGATTTAAATATTCACAAATTCAAGTGAAACATATAAATTTTGCAGTTAAATTAGGTAAAATAAATCCACCCAGATGTCTTGCCAAATATGAGTACACATAGCTGCTGTCTTTAGCTCCTTCATACATATGTCCCCTTGAAGCAGGTGTATATCCATATTCACGCAGGAAATAGTGTGTGCTTGCATATCAAGTATGAGAGAAGAATGAGTGTACAGATGAAAATAACTGCTCTCTAAGGGAAAACTCTTCAATTGATGCTAGATTTGCATTTCTGCCCATATGTGTTTACATACCTTGAGTCGTACGTGAGCAAAGTGTATAATTCTGATGTTTCTATTCCTGCTGCATCATTCTGGCACAGAGTTATTGTAAAATATCACCCTAAATGAGCTGAAATTCACTGGGGGCATCCCTTAAATATAGCTTGTAAACACTGAAAAGCACTTTGTGGTTGAGGGGCAATATAATTCAACATATCACTACGGTAACTCCGAGGCGGATCAGAAAATACGTTACTGTAAAGAATATAATTGCTAATTCTTTCCTCTAAAAAGTTTATAAGGTTTTCATTTAATAGCCTTTTTTTCTTATAAATGTAAGGCATGCTTCTTGCAGAAAACCTTAAAAAATTCACAAAAGTGTGAAAGGTAGAAAGGTGTTGGGAGAAAATAATAAACTCACATGCTTCCCACGCACCTCATGTCAATTTTACACGTTATATGTCACGTTATATGTATTTATTGTATTACAAGTAGAAGGTAGAAAGTAACTTTAATGGCTAAAAGGTCTCTATGCTTTCCTATAAACTGCCCAAAATAATAGGAGGACTAGTTAAAAGTGTGATGCAAAACTGGAATCTCAGTGAACAGAAAGGAAATCTATGAGAATACTAAATATAAAACAACAGTTCAGTCCGGGGCTAAGAGCGAATATGTCCGTGATATGCACTACGGGCAGATAAGACACCAAAATGCCCCTCAGCACTAGAGAGGCAAAGCTCTAAAACCTCAGGATACTGCCCGGCACAATCACTGTTCTTGAAGTCCAGCCTTTCAAACCTTCACTGTGGATTCTAAACTTAGAAGCATTAACTTTAAGTAAAAGTAGTTTGTTTTCCTGTCCTTGATTTCTTTTTTAAAGATTTATTTGGATAATTACAAGGAGAAAAGGGAAGGAGGGAAGTGATTTTAGGGATAATTTCCTCACGTTTTTTCGGAGCACAGTTTCCAGAAATGAAATCTGACAGAGAAGAAATATAATAATCATATACTCAGTTCATAGGGTGATAACAATAAAATGCAGGCATTAAGCATACTATGTTCTGGGAACACTCCTAAGCTCTTTACATCTCTTTTTCTCCTCAATTCTCACCACAGCATGATCCATTTGTGCTAATTTCTCCATTTTACAGTTGAACGAACTGAGGCACAGACATTTATATAAATTCCTCTGCATCACATAGGCAGCAACTGCCAAAGTCAGACTGTGAACTCAAGCACGTGGGAGCTAGGGTCTGATTTCATAAACATGGTAATGGAGACTTTACAGTCATCTGCTCATAAAATATCAAACCTGAATTTTCATGTCACAACAAATTTTTCAAAATACAATTTTAAGTAGCTGCAGAGCATTCCGTCTTGTAGAGATATTAAGGCTCACCTAATCAATCATTCCTCTCTTCTTTAGATTGTTTCTATTTTCTTGCTATCATGAATTCAGCTGTGATAAGGCAGTACCAAATACCTAGTTACTGTATTAATGGCTTTGAACTTATTTTTTTCTATAGATATTTTCAAATGATTTTTGATAGAATTTTACCCACTTTTGTTTCAACAGGAGCCTGTAAGAATACTCAGCTCATCACATGCTTAATAATATAAAATACTACCAACTTAATTTTAGTGTGTTGGGATTCTGTGATCTTTAAAGCAATTTGTATGAACTATATATCAGATTTTCTGATTGTTTCTATGAAGTATCACAGTAGGACGGAAAAGGAATTCCAGATTTGAACACAATTCTTAGCTGTGTGACATCACATTTGAGTTCTTTCTTAGCTTTAATTGTCTTCCTTACCTAATAAGTCTAGGTCATACACCCTCCAATTCAGCGGCTGGTCGTAAAATAAATATTATGTGAACATGCTCTGTCAACTGGAAAGTGCTATCCAAACTTATATCATTGGCTGTTGATATCATGAAGAATGGATAAATTACATCTTTTAATGGGGAACAGGAAACTGAAATGCTAACACTGTTCACGACAACACTAAAATTAATGTAACTCAATCTCTGTTTTATCCTGGGCTCTGATCTATTCACTTTATGTGAGGTTTATGAAGTCATACCCAACGTCTACAACTTTTGTTTACAAAGAAAAGGACATTAAGAGAGGTATATTTCTTTTTTAGGGTCATGAGGTGGACAGCAGAAATATAAACTAAGATCCACAGATTTTGATTCTTTTTTTTTTTTTTACAGTTTATTGTCAAATTAGTTTCCATATAACACTCAGTGCTCATCCTCACAAGTGCCCTCCTCCATGCCCATCCCCCCTCCCCCCCACATCCATCAGTCCTCAGTTTTTATCAGCATTCAAGAGTCTCTCATGGTTTGCCTCTCTCCCTTTCCCCCACCATTTCCCTCCTTCTTCTCCCCCTTGTTCCTCAGTTAATTTCCTCCTAATCCTCCTATACGTGCAAACATATGATATTTGTCCTTCTCTGCCTGACTTATTTCGCTCAGCATAACACCCTCAAGGTCCATCTATGTTGCTACACATGGCCAGATTTCATTGTTTCTCATTGCCATGTAGTATTCCATGGTATAGATAAAACACATCTTCTTGATCCATTCATCCGTTGATGGGCACTTAGGCTCTTTCCATGTTTTAGCTATTGTGGAGAGTGCTGCTATGAACATAGGGGTACATGTGCCCCCTATGCATCAGCACTCCTGTATCGCTTGGGTAAATTCCTAGCAGTGCTATTGCTGGGTCCTAGGGGAGTTCTATTGTTAGTTTCCTGAGGAACCTCCACACTGTTCTCCAGAGGGGCTGTACCAGTTTACATTCCCACCAACAGTGTAGGAGGGTGCCCGTTTCTCCACATCCTCGCCAGCATCTCGTGTTCTCTGATTTGCTCATTTTAGCCACTCTGACTGGCATGAAGTGGTATCTCAGTGTGGTTTTGATTTGTATTTCCCTGATGAGGAGGGATGCTGAGCATCGTTTCATGTGTCTGTTGGCCATCTGGATGTCCTCTTTGGAGAAGTGTCTGTTCATATCTTCTGCCCATTTCTTCACTGGGTTGTTTGTTTTTCGGGTGTGGAGTTTGGTGAGTTCCTTATAGATTTTGAATATTAACCCTTTATCTGATATATCATTTGCAACTATCTTTTCCCATTCCGTTGGCTGCCTATTAGTTTTGTGGGTTGTTTCCTTGGCTGTGCAGAAGCTTTTAATCTTGATAAGGTCCCAATCGTTTATTTTTGCTCTTGATTCCCTTGCTTTTGGGGATGTGTCAAGTAAGAAGTTGCTGCGGTGGAGGTCAAGGAGATTGTTTCCTGCTTTCTCCTCTAGGGTTTTGATGGTTTCCTGTCTCAGGTTCAGGTCCTTTATCCATTTTGAGTTTATTTTTGTGCATGGTGTGAGAAAATGATCTAGTTTCATTCTTCTGCATGTTGCTGTCCAGTTCTCCCAACACCATCTGTTAAAAAGGCTGCCTTTTTTCCATTGGATATTCTTTCCTGCTTTGTCAAAGATCAGTTGGCTGTATACTTTTGGGTCCACTTCTGAGTTCTCATTTCTGTTCCATTGGTCTATGTGTCTGTTTTTGTGCCAATACCATACTGTCTGGATGATGACAGCTTTGTAGTAAAGGCTAAAGTCTGGGATGGTGATACCTCCTGTTTTGGTTTTATTTTTCAGTATTACTTTGGCTATTCGGGGTCATTTGTGGTTCCATACAAATTTTAGGATAGTTTGTTCTAGTTTTGAGATGTATGCTGGTGCAATTTTGATTGGAATTGCATTGAATGTGTAGAGTGCTTTGGGTAGTAATGACATCTTAACTATATTTATTCTTCCTATCCATGAGCATGGAATGTTTTTCCATTTCTTTGTGTCTTCTTCAATTTCCTTCATAAGTTTTCTATAGTTTTCATCATACAGATCTCTAGTATCCTTGGTTAGGTTTATTCTGAGGTATTTTATGGTTTTTTGTACAATTGTGAATGGGATCAGTTTCTTGATTTCTCTTTCTGTTGCTTCATTGTTGGTGTATAAAAATGCAACCGATTTCTGTACGTTGATTTTGTACCCTGCAACTTGGCTGAATTCTTGGGTCAGTTCTAGGAGGCTTCTGGTGGAGTCTGTCGGGTTTTCTATGTAGAGTATCATGTCACCTGCGAAGAGTGAAAGTTTGACTTCCTCTTTGCCAATTCTGATGCCTTTGATTTCCTTTTGTTGTCTGATGGCTGATGCTCGGACTTCCAGCACTATGTTAAACAGCAGTGGTGAGAGTGGACATCCCTGTCGTGTTCCTGATCACAGGGGGAAAGCTCTCAGTGTTTCCCCATTGAAGATGATGTTTGAATCTCTTTGAAAGCATAAAGACATGTAACATGCATTCATTTTAGAAATCATTTTATTTTACTTTTATTTTTCAATAGATTTTATTTTTTAGACTAGTTTTAAGTTCACAGAAAAATTGAGCATAGAGAAAGTTCCACTGACAAAGCATTATCTTAACCTGAAGTCTGTGCTTCCAATAAGGCTCACTTGTGGTGGTGCACATTCTATGGGTTTTGACAAATATAAAATGACACATATCTGTCATGATAGTATCATATAGAATAATTTCATTGCCCTAAGAATCCTCTGTGCTTAGCCTATTAATCACTCTGTCCTATCTAAATTCAGACAACTATGGGGCACCTGGGTGGCTCAATCAGTTAAGCGTCTGAGTTCGGCTCAGGTCATGATCTCATGGTTTTTGAGGCTGAGCCCCACGTTGGGCTCTGTGCTGACAGCTCAGAGCCTGGAGCCTGCTCTCGGTCTGTCCCTCTCTCTGTCCCTTCCCTCCTTGTTCTCTGTCTCTCAAACATAAATAAATGTAAAAAAAATTTAATAAGTAAACAAACTCTGGCAACCACTATTAATTTTACCATCTTCACAGATTTGCTTTTTCCAGAATGTCATATAGTTACAGTCATATACAGTATGTCGTGTTTTTTTTTTAGATCAGCTTCTTTCACTTAAAAACATACATTTAAAGATCCTCCATGCCTTTCATGACCTGAGGGCTCTTTTTTGTTTTAAGTTCTGAATATTATTTCATTGTCTGAATGTACCATAGCTCAGTTAATCATTCACCGATTGGAAGACATCTTGGTTACTTTCAGGTTTTGGCAATTATGAATACAGCTGCTGTAAATATGCATGAGCATCTTTTTGTGTGGATGCAGGTTTTCATCTCGTTTGGGTAAATAACAGGGAGCACAACTGCCAGACCTTATGGGAAGAGTCTATTTTATTTTGTAAGAAAATGCAAACTTCTTTGCAAAGTGGCCATGCCATTTTGCAATCCCACCAACAATGAATGAGCATTCCTGTTGCTCTAAATTCTCACCAGCGTTTGGTGGTCTTAGTGTTTTGTCTTTTGGCCATTTGCACATTTCGCCATTTGCACATTTTCCCAGATGTAGAGTGTTATCTGGCTATACAGCAGAGAACACTTCCAAGAACACATCCAACACAAAAGTTCTATGCTGATTTCAATACAATTGAACAGATTCTCGGTGATATCGAGAATACACTTCCTCCTAAAACAATAAAGAATTTCATACTTTAATTCAAGAAGCAATACAAACAAGACCTATTGTGATTGCTGAAACAACAGACTATGAAGTCATATAAAAACTCCATAAATGTTTATTGTTTTATTTTATAGACACTCATTATATTAAAAATAAATAAATTATGCTAACATAGGTTTCCTTTCTTTAACATCCTCTAAGTATTTTTAGATATCATTCAACTAATTATAATAAAATGAAATGAATGAATGGGACAGGTTATCATCTAAGAACATAGCTCTTGTTTATTAGGGGGATTATGAATATCAACTTTCCATTTTGATCTTTGTAGGGTGTGTTACTAAGAACTAAGATGAAACTTGCAAAATGAAAAACTCAATGGATGAGAACTTGAACAATCTTTCATAAATGTTTCCATTCAGTACTAAGTATAATTATACAAAACATTAATGAGAATATCAATTGTTTATATTATTTGACTATTGATCAGTCTGTGTTAGTATGTATTTTCTTGATTAAATATATTTGAAATACTTGGCAGATTTAGAGTTTACACTCTATTTATTATTATTATTATTACCAGAAAAAGAAGGTAGTGCAATTTAGCTCACTTGCTACTGTAATGCATCCTGCCAGAGAAGAAAGCAAAATTAGAACACTATTTACTACATGCATAACATATATTATTTTTCTGTCTGTGTTATTTATATGACAATATTTATCCAGTCAGTACTCTTTAGATTTATCTACATATTTAGCATTTCATGTCTTGTCACTGCTTTGAGTATCTTTGAAATCTAGTGTTGATTTAAAACAATAATATAATGCTTATTTTAGTTTGTGTCTCTTGGTAATAAATTCCTTTTTGTTTTGTGTGAAAAAGCATTTAATTTTGCCTTTACTCTTAGAGGATATTTTAGGTAGAGAATTTTAGGTAGTTTTTTTCTTTTTCATTTCTTTCTTCACATTGAAGATACTCAACCATCTTATGACTTCTATTATTTCTAGTTAGAAGTCAGTTCTCATTTGTTCATAAGAATGTAGGATATCATTTTTCTTATACAGATTTTTATTATCTTTAATTTTGTTATCTGTGTTCTTATTTTGCTAGTAGTAGTTTTAGTTGTGAAATCCCTTGAAGTTTCCTTAGAAGTTCAATTTTGGGAGGTGCCTGGGTGGCTCAGGTGGTTAAGCAACTGACTTTGGCTCAGGTCATGATCTTGTGGTTTGTGGGTTCAAGTCCTGCATCAGTCTCTGTGCTGACGGCTCAGAGCCTGATGCCTGCTTGGACTCTGTGTCTCTCTCTGCCTCTGCACCACTTGCACTCTCTCTCTCTCTCAAAAATAAATGAACATTAAAATTCTTTTTATTTTATTTTATTCACAAAATTACTTGTAGCAATATCTTATGGACTAGCATAACATTAAATTATCCCAGAGAAGGTTTGTGCTTTTTTTTCTCCTAGACATCTGCAGGAAGCAGCTATCTGAGATCAACTTAACACATGTTTTATGAACTGGAGGGCTAGGGGCATTTGAGGACAAACAAATATTTGTTGTGGAAAGCTGTTTCATGTGCTGTAGGGGACTGAGCAACCTCCCTTGTCTCTCTTCTTTAGAAAGCAATACCATTCCCTTCCCCTAGGTGTGACAACCATAAATATCTCCAGACATTGTCAGTTGTCCCTTGGGAAAGAAAAACAAACCCACACACACAAACAAAAAACAAAAACAAAACAAAACAGAAAAAACTTGCCACCAGTTGAGATCCACTGACTTAACACAATTTTAGAGAATGAGATAGATCACTGGCACTCCCAAATTGACTGCAGTTATGCCAGAATTCCCAGCATGGCTCTTTTACTTATTCCAGTCAGAAACCTAAGGCACAGTTCTTTAGGGTCACCATCCAAAATTTAAATTTTTAC
Organism: Hyaena hyaena; assembly: GCF_003009895.1. Classification (NCBI taxonomy): domain Eukaryota; kingdom Metazoa; phylum Chordata; class Mammalia; order Carnivora; family Hyaenidae; genus Hyaena; species Hyaena hyaena. The sequence goes on along the minus strand of NW_024081105.1, from coordinate 1,059,452 downwards.
TGAAGTCCCCTCAATCATGGCGGGTTCTAGGCTCTACTTATGATTTCCTTAGGATGTAGGTGTAACTGCATTGCTTTGTCTCTCTGTCTCCTCTTCCAGGTTAGTAAATGTGCCCCAGGTAAAAGCATTCCCAAATAGGGGGCTGCTACTCTAAAGTCTGGGCTAGTAGTACCTCCTTACTATGTTAGCTCTCTGTAGTAATGTTCTATTACTGTTGCAACAATTTGTCACACATTTAGCATCTTCAAAACTAGAGACTTAGTCTCTCACATTTCCTGTGAGTCATGAGTTGGGACACATCCTGGCAGAACTTTTTCCTCAGGATCTCATAAACCCAAAGTCAAAGTGTTGGTCAGGCTCTGGTTCTCAGGATCCTTTCCAAACTCAGTGGTTGTTGATAGAGGTCATTTTCTTCTCACCTCTTCCACTTGGTCCCCTGCAACTTCAGTCCAGCAGAGGTATGATGAATTGTATTTGCATTTCAAATCTCTATGGCTTCTGAGGTTACAGAAGGGCTCACGTGCTGAAATTGTACAGCCGGATGATCCAGGATAATTCCATTTTAAAGTCAATGTTTTGTAATCGTAATTACATCTACAAAGTCCCTTTTGCCTAAACAAATGCATCAATATATCTCCTCATACTCACCATTCCAGGGACTAAGGTGTAGAAACATCCTGAGGGCTAAACTTCATCACTCTCATTGATGCTTTCAAGATTTTTTTTTCTTTTTAGTATTTTTCTAGTTTTTCTAGTTGTCCTCAGCCAAAGCATTGGCCTGAATGACTTACTCTGCCATTACTTAAAGTGAAGTCCTTTTGCTGAAGTTTTTGTTCAGTGCCTTAAACATTTCTCTTACAATTTTCTCCATTTGACCAGCATGGGGTATAATAATGCCATCTGTGTACTAGGATAACTAGGTTCAAATCCCAGGTCTTCGCTCACTTTTTTAAAAAAAATTTTTAATGTTTATTTATTTTAGAGAGAGAGAGAGAGTGAGCAAGAGAGGGTCAGAGAGAGAAGGAGACACAGAATCTGAAGCAGGCTCCAGGCTCTGAGCTGTCAGCACAGAGCTCAATGTGGGGCTCCAACTCATGGACTGTGAGATCACAACCTGAGCCGAAGTCTGACGCCCAACCAACTAAGCCACCCAGGTGCCCCCTCACTTACTCTTTTTTTGACTTTATGCAAAGTTCCTCATTTCTCTATGAGTTAGTGTCCACACCTATTATTTTGTAACTACATTACCTAAAATATTGAATTATTGTGGAATTGAATAAAGATATGTAAAGTCACTTTGAATATAAAAACATATATAATAAATGTTAATTTTCAGAATATTGATTTTCATTATTAAACTTTAGAAGAATGTATTTATATTTAAAAATTCAGATAAATGAAAAGCAGCCTACTCATCTATATTGTAATTCCCAAAGAAAACACATCTGTAGAGGTATCATTGTATATTGCCTATATTAATCCAAAGGATAAGCTATAACCAGATATTTAAATAAAAGCACACACACACATCACATACACACCCAACAAAATAATAATTTCTACCACTCTTTAGCCTTGATTATTCTTAAAACTCTAGAAAGTTATTATCCTAAATGAGATAAACTGTCTTGTCCTAGGATCAGTTTTCGGTGAGATATGTAGATTTTTGGCAGCTTATAAATATAATGTTTTTTTAAAAAATGTTTCAGCAGTAGGCAGAAAACATTGTATGAAAAATTAGTCTTAGCTGTACAACTACATAAACAGAGGATACGATCACAGCTTTTAAAGGAAACTTTGTTGAACATGTTTAAATTCAAGTTGAAATATAATGTTTTAGTACATTCTCACCAATTCTCAGAGAACAGTGTCACACATAATTATAAAGAACTCAAAAAAAGCACAAAAGGCCATCTGTGAAATTTGAACAAAGCTGTTGAAAGTACTTTGTTCATCTTAAAGTTAGAAATTCTACACTTTAAGTAATTGGTATTTAGATGAGTGGAAGCTCACACTGGGGGAAAAATTCAGTGGGGAAAAAATCAAATATAAGAATGAATGATTTGTGTAACTGTGGCCATCTAAAAGTATTCCATTAGAATAGAAATAATGTATTCATTTTACACATAAAAATAATACTCTATGAAAAAATATAATAATATAGACAAATATTAAAACAGAAGAAGTAGCAGCCACTAAAAATTCTTGAATTATATCCGTAGTCAAATTCATCATGTTTTACTAGCCACTTCACAGTTAACATATTAAAAAGATATTGGTGCTAGGAATTGAGAAGCTGTTTTCCCCTAAATCAAGTGTCATCACTTCTTTCCCTAGACCTGTTCAGTCTCCTTCCTCCATCGCCTCATTTTCGTCAAAAGCATCTCAAAGACTCTGGTTCATAAACTTTGCCACACTTTAGAATCCTTACGAGGTATTTTAGCAATTCTATGCCTGGCTTCACTACAGACTAATTTATCAGAATTCCTGGAAATCAGACCCAGTCATCAATTTTTTAAAAACTCCACAAGTGATCCACATGTGAAACCACGTTTGAGGACCAGTGTTTTACAAGCTACTGCAGGTCAAATGTAGAGGGTATTTGAAAGATAAGATTATTTAAAATATGGGGATACAGCAAAAAAGTAAATACAGATGTTACAGCTTAAAACATTAAGCACCCTATTGTCATTAAAATATTAGAATTTTAATGGTAACTAGACTTTTGAGAGTGATAACTTTCTAGTATACACAGCTGTTAAATTATAATGTTGTACACGTGAAACTTATTAACAATAAAAACATTTCTTAAATGCCCTGTATGTCTTCTAGGTAGGAATCCAGTCCATGGCAGTTTGGTAGGTAACTGATTTGAGCACCTATATTGTGTCTTATGTAGCTGTTGTAATAAACCTACCAATTCCAAAAAAAGAATCCTACTATAGCTTATGAAAGTCTGTGTATTTTTGTGTAAACATACATCTGTGTCCATGTGTGTGTTTAATATGGATGTTACTAATTCTTAATATTAGTGTTAATAATATTACTGTTATATACATAAATGGATATGCCAGTAGTGAATATCAGAATATATATGAACATAAAATATATACAGATATAAAATCTAAATACACATTTTTTCATTTATTTTATGAAAAAAGGCTAAAATCTGACCTAGAGAATGAATGGCACAATCCAATTTAACTTTACACAAAAGCTCAGTTGCATTCGACAATCTTTGTTAGTGAATATTCAATGATCTCTTAATATTTCAAGTTTACTTTTGTAAGTGACACGCAGTGAGGTTGTGACTGTTCAATTCTTAGAGGGTCTTTCCTTTACTGAACTTAAATGTACTTCTAAATTGCAATAACTAATTCTATTTTTGCCTTATGAGTTAATTTGCAATAAAAATTGCTAATTAAAGCACCCTTCACTTGTTGTGTACAATGATGACACTGCTCAGCTAAAATAATATCTGCTCTTAAACAATTAAAATGCCATAGGTGAATTGCTTTAAACATGAAATTAGTATTGACTATAACTAAAGGTAAGTCAGTATAAATATGTAAGTCAGTTTTCTATATTGGTTTGCTAGTTAGTACTACAGACTGGGCAGCTTAAAAACCAGAAATTTATCTTCTCACAATTCTGGACACTAGAAATAAAAGATCAAGGTATTCACTAGGGTCCGTTTCTTTTGAAACCATTCCTCTTGGCTTATAGATGGCTACCTTTTCCTTATGTCTTTACACAGTCCTTGTTCTGTACATGTCTGTGACCTAATCTACTCCTCTTACAAGGGTACTAATCATATTGTATTAAGGTTCACATTATAACTTCATTTTAACTTAATTGCTGATTTAAAGATCCTATTTCCAAATACCATCACATTCTGATACCGTGGCTTAATGTTATGACTTCAACATATAAACTGGGGGGGGGGGGTGCACAATTCAACCCACGATAAAGTCATAACTGCCAGTGCCTCAGGCTATGACCTTATTTTAAAGTAAGGCTATTCACTGATATAATTGGCTAAGATGGGGTCACACTGGAGTAGGGTAGGTTCTTAAGCCAATATGATTGGTGTCTTAAAAGAGAGAAATCTGAGTACAGTCACACAGGGAGAACACTAACTGAAAATGAACACAGAAATTAGGGTAATGCATCTACAAGCCAAGTAATGCCAAACTTTAATGGCAAACCACCAGAAGCTAGTAGAGAGTCATGAAACAGGTCCTTCATTACAACTCTTCTAACAAAGCAAGTTTCTGACACCCTCAGCACAGACTTCTAGTCTCTGGAACTAGGAGACAGTACATTTCTGTCATCCTAGTTTGTGGTACTTTGTTATTATGGTGCCCGCAGAAAACCAATACATCCCCTTTTGAAATAGTCTTTCAACACAGATAAAGCAAAACAAAACTTGTTTCACTTGTTTATAAAATGAATACTTAAGTAAATGATTAAAAATCATCTGAAATAATTTGTGTATCAGATATATCATGACAAAACTAGAGAATCACTGAGAAATAACTAAAGTTACCCCTATTAAGAACCAATGTTAGATAATTAACATGATTTTTTTTTTTAATTTCTAGGAGAGAGAGAGAGAGACACACACACACAGCGTGAGCAGGGGAGGGTCAGAGAGAGAGGGAATCATAGACTCTGAAACAGGCTCCAGGCTCTGAGCTGGCAGTCAGCACAGAGCCCAATGCAGGGCTCAAACCCACAAACCGTGAGATCATGACCTGAGCCGAAGTCGGACGCTTAACCAACTAAGCCACCCAGGCACCCCTAATTAACACGATTTTAAATACCAGTAGGCCTTAAATGAACTTTCAAATAAGGCTGAAATTAATTTAGTCCTATTGCAGTTGTTCACAGCTTTGCATGAATGAGTAAAAAGGTTAAATCATTTGTCACCACTGTTTAGTTTTAGGATATCAACTAAATATTTTCAGAAATCAAATGTGGTATGAATTTCATTTTTAGTTTTTAGACTTATTGCTATGGATATTTTCAAAAGAAATGTGTACAAAACCAGTAAAGTTAAAAATATATACATTTATATGAACTGTGATTTTTGTAATTGAAATAAAATTGCCGTTTTTCTTTGTGAATCATTATTTTTTTTAGTTCAGCATATTCATCCTGTTTGTCAAGTTGTGATTCATTTCTCCCACTTTTTCCTCTTTTAACATCTATGAATGCTGTGTTGGTTCATTTTTATGCACACATGATGTCATATTTTTACCAATACAAAACTTTAAATTGATGAACTGCATATAACTTCCAAGCAAAGTCGGCCTCTCTTTTTCCCTTATAAGCCCACCTCTATAAAATGAGCATTTCATTGTGTAGCATGGTCAAAATCATAGTTAAATACAATAATAAATTATAAGGTATGCTTGTTATTAATTGAGGAGGCATTCATCCCAAACTTCTCATATTTCCTTATGGAGAAATCGGTTTTCCAGAAACCAGTTGGCTTAACTGGTTCCTTCCTAGACAGCGGTGACTATTTGATTAATAACATTGGTAGAAGCAACCAAGAAACACTTATTTCAGCATATTCTGGCTTTGTTTCGGAACAGACCAGCCTGCAGAAAAGGTTTCTTCTAGTTGCTATCATGTGCTGAAATAGACTGCCCCGCCCAGGTATGAAGACTGCAGTGTCAGTACGCTCATCTGAGAACATGTATAGGGGCTTCCCAATTTCCAGCCAAAGACTAAGAGATAAAGTTAAATCATAAAGACACACTACCTGTGTGTTATTCCTGGCTCCTGTATTGACCAGGTGTGTGATTTTAGACAAGTTTTTATTTTTATTTTTTTAATGTTTATGTATTTCTGCAAGGGAGAGAGAGAGAGAGAGTGTAGGGAAAGGGGCAGAAAGAGAGGAAAACACAGAATTGGAAGCAGGCTCCGGGCTCTGAGCTGTCAGCACAGAGTCCAACATGGGGCTCAAACTCACAGACTATGAGATCATGACCTGAGCTTAAGTCAGACGCTTAACCAACTGAGCCACCCACATGCCCCAGACAAGTTTCTTAAAAACGTTGTTTTTCAGTTTCCTAAAATCTAAAATGAAAATAACACTGTGACATTTTTCTTCCAGTTGTCATAAAATTTAAGTGATCTACTAAACATCAAATGCTTGAAAGGCCTTGGCATCCAATAGTCACTATTATTGACTGATACCTGACGGTCTTTTTTTGTTGTTTTTAATTATTCAGTATTTAGTTATAGTAAATGGCAGTTATTCACTGATTCCTAAATTCCCAGCATATTTAGAGCAACATCATAATTTTTAAAATGAGAAAAAAATGAAAGAAAGAAATTATTATCCCATGATTACATTTGCAGAAACTGTTGAGAAATCCTAATATAGACCAAGAAATGGAAACTATATGTAGACCATTCTTGTGTTCACAGCTTTTCACATATTATCTAATTAAGTGTAATAAATGCCCAGCTCTATTCTTTGGTTTGGGGAAGAATGGTAGTACTATTCAAGTTCTGAAAGCATCAAAGACTTGTTTTAAAAACCCTACATAATTATTTGTATACAACTTCTGCCCAAATATTGCTAATTCATTGCTTTAGGATACCAAAATCACTCTCTGCAACCACCACAAAACAGACTGTTCCTTCCATTATGGACTGCCTCTTATAGCACCCATGCACTATTCTTGGGGTGAGGTAGAAGAAAATACTACCGTATGAGAAATCATTTGACAAGAGAAAGGTACTCACTGATCAACATAAGTTTCTGGAATAATCTAGTCAATTCTATTTTTTATAAAAAGAACTTAACAAAGAGGAGCAGATATCCTTTATTCTACAAGTGTCACAAATTATCTTTCTATTGGTAACATCTATTGATAACATTGACTAAGTAAAATGGATGGAAGCAAATATATGAAAAATGGAAGTTCATATATAAATGAACAGCTTGGGCAATCATAACATAAAGACATAACAATTATGTTATCTAGGGATGGAGACTGTTTTATTACTTCCTTTCAATATACTTTGTTATTCCTCTTTCCATTCTGCACCAGCTCATACTTCCAGTACAATGTTGAATAGGTGTAGTGAGAGCGCATGCCTGACTTGTTCTTAATCTTAGAGGACAGAATTCATTCCTTTAGCATTCAATGTGATGCCACATGCAAGTTTTATGAAGTTTAAGACATCTTCTCTATTCTTGGTTTGTGGAGAGTTCCTATCATGGATATTGTCAAATATTTTCGGCATCAATATTTATGATCATATACCTTTATAACTTTTCATGTTAGGTAGAATTTCACCGATTTGATTTTCTAGTATTAAAGTAGATTCTCATTCCTGACATTTAGTCACACTGGCTAATTCTTAATTTATTGTTGGGATATGATTTGCAAAAAATTTGAGGATTTTGCACCTATATTCAGGAGATATAGTCCATAATTCTCTTTTTTAATGGGTTTTTTTAAATCTGAATTTGTAATAATAGCATCATAGAGTGAGTTCAGAGGTATTCCATCTGTTTCTATTTTCTGATAAACCTGTTGAAGATTGATATCATTTATACTTTAAATGTTTCATAGAATTCACCATTGAAACCCTCTGTGTCAGGCACTTTATCTATTTGTAAGGTTTTAAATTATGTATTTACTTAATAGAGAGCTATTCATATTATCTATTTTTCCTTGTGTAAATTTGCATAGTATCTTTCATGAATTGATCATTTATCAAATGTGTGATCATTTATTTGCTCATAGCATTCTTTTATCATCATCTTAATGTCCCAGGAATCTATATTAATAATCCCTCTTTACTGACATCAGTAATCTCTCTCCCTCACCATTTTCTTGGTTATCCTGATAAGCATTCTATTAATTTTATTGATCATTTGAATAGTCAATTTGGTTTTCTTCTTTGTGTTCTTATTTTCAATTTCATTAATTTCTGCCCTAATTGTTGTCATTTCTTTTCTTCTGCTAACTTTAGGGTTAATTTTCTTTCTCTAGTTTCCTAAAGCTGGGTATTTTAGATCTTCTTTTTCTATTATAGGCATCCAACGACACCACCTACAAACTTTGAAAAGCTGTATTTTCATTTACTCGTAAATATTATTTAATTTATCTTAGGACATCTTTTATCCATGAGTTATCTTTACTTATTTTATTTTTTATGTTTATTTATTTTGAGAGCGAGCATGCATGTGCAAACATATATGCTAGTGGTGGGAGGGGCAGAGGGAGAAGAGAGAGAGAATTCCATGTAGGCCCCATGTGGGGCTCGAACTCATGAACCATGAGATCATTATCTAAGCCAAAACCAAGACTCAAATGCTTAACCAAAGAGCCACCCAGGCACTCCCCCATGTGTTATTTTAAATACCTTGCTCAATTTACAGATATTCAGGTATTTTCCAGCTATTTTTCTTTCATTAACTTGTAGTTCAATTCAAATATAGTGAAAACATACTTTGAATGGTATTATTTTAAATTTGTTAAGGTATATGGCTCAGAATGTGTTTACTTGAGTTTAAAAACTATGTGTTTTCTGCTGTTGTTGGATGGAGTATTGTATACATTTCAATTAGATCAAGTTAATTAACAGTGTTAGCCATTTGTATCCTTATTGATTTTCTTTATTGATTTATCAATTTCTAACAGAGTAGTAATGAATATTCTAATGACTATTATACATTACTTTATTTCTCCTTTCACTTCTATCAGTTTGTGCCTCATGCATTCTGACAGTCTCTTGAGAGACGTACATATATTACTATTATTTCTTTCTGGATAATTACTCCTTTTTCTTTGTGTAATGTCTTTATCCTCGACAATCTTACTCATTTTGAAATCTACTTTGTCAGTAATTAATATTAATTCTTCTCTGACTCTGATACTCTGCTTTTGTCTTCACATTTCCTTCTCTGACTTTTATTTATTTTTAAATTTTTTTGTTTTTGTTTTTGAGAGAGATAGAGACAGACAGAGAGACAGAGTATGAGCAGGGGAGGGTCTGAGAGAGAGGGAGACACAGAATCTGAAGCAGGCTGATGTGGGGCTTGAATGTATGAACCATGAGATCATGACCTCAGCCGAAGTCAGAGGCCCAACCAACTGAGCCACCCAGGAGCCGTTCTTCTCTGACTTTTATAATGACCTTTGTGGTTCCACTGGGCCAACATAATCATGCAATATAATTTTCTGATTTCAATTTCCTTAACTTAAATATATCTGAAAGTCGTTTACCATGTAAGGTGATATGTACAGGTTCCAAGAAATAGGAAATTGACATCTTAGGTGAGGGGGAATTTTTCTGTCTACATTACATGAAAAGCAACAAATAGTATGGATGATGTGGAAATATCAGAACACTGTGCATTGCTAAAATGGTACAGCCATTATGAAAAACAATTTGTCAGCAGCTCAGCAAGTGAAATAGAGAATTACCACATGACTCTGCAATGTCACTAATAGATATACACCAAGAAAGTTGTAAACAGATACTGTTTCATTCTGTTGTATTCATACTGTTGTATTCATGAAATACTTGTTCATGGATGTTCACAGTAGCGCTATTCACAGTAGCTGATAGGTAGAAACAAACGGCATGCTTATCAACAAAATGGAAAAACAAATAGTGACATATGTTTGCAATGTAATATTATTTAGCTGTAAAAATGAAGCACTGATGCATGCTACAATGTTACAATGTGAATGAACTTCAAAAATAATATGTAAAGTGAAAGAAGCCAGACCAAAAAATGTCACATACTGTATGCTTCCACTTCTATGAAATACTCAGAGTAGATAAATCCATAGAGACAGAAAAAACAAGTGGTTGCTTGGGGGTGGTGAATAACTTACTTAATGGGTACACATATTTTATGGGGTGATAAAAATGTTCTGGAACTTGACAAAGGTGGTGACTGTATAATATCATGAATGCACTACATGCAATAGAATCTGAATTGCTAACCTAAAACAGTTCATTTACATTCTGTGATCTCATGACATTTAAAAACATGTTATCTTACTGATAAAAGATAAGAAAATGAGGTACAAATAAATTAAGTAATTGTGCTAATTTATATGATGTGTCTACTCGTCTGGGCCATGGTGTACATATTTTGTATGTATTTTTTCTGGATGTTTCTATTACAGTGTTTTTAAATGAAGTATATATCTAAATTAGATTTTGAGTAAGAAATAGCCCTCCATAATGTGGGTTTGCCTTATCCAATCAATTGGAGACTTAAATAGAACAAAAGGCTGATCTTACCCAAACAAGAGGGAATTCTCTGGCAGACTACAGACTTCACTTGCAGTGTTGGTTCTTCTTGGTCCTAGAGTGAACTGCCTTTGAATTCCAACTGTAGCTCTTTCTTGAGCTTTTAGCCTGCTGGCCTCCATCAGATAGGCATGTGAGCCATGTGGTTTCTTTAAACCTCTTTCTTATCTAGTATATATACAGCCTATTCATTCTAATTCTCTGGAGGACCCTAGTAATTTATCCAAACTATAGTGGGGCGCCTGGGTGGCTCAGGTGGTTAAGTGGCCAACTTCATCTCAGGTCATGATCTCACTGTTCGTGGGTTTGAGCCCCGCGTCCAGTAAGTCTTTTAATGATACAGGGTTACCTCTTAGAATGTCTTACTTCAAACTTACATAGCATTTTCTTATAGCTAAGTATACACACAAACACATACATAAGATTATATGTATGTGTTACTTAAGATTTTCTTGAACTATGTATACACCCAAACACATACATAAACACAGATCTTTAAGAAGCATGGGGAGAAAAATATAAATTTATATGAAAAATCTCTGATGCTTAAGTTATAGATGATTAATCCACATTTAAATATAATTTTGAATTCTAGTTTTGCTTCTAAAATTTCTTGGAAACATGATATATAGCTCTACTGTATTATTCTACTCAGGTACACACACACACACACACACAGACAAATGATTCTCTTTACAAATCAAAGAAAAACACTTTTAGAACTACTAAAGAAATTGAAATTGACCCCTCTATCCCTATAAAAACTCAATGGATTAAATATCATTAAATTTAAAGTATCCATGACTGAAAATATTGCTTATTTAGCTTATTTGAAAAAATGAATGTATTACTCATCAATGAGGGTGGGCTTCAGACTACATTTTTGCCCCTTAAGTTATTAAAAATCAATGTGAAGAAATTGCTATACCAAAAGTTATCAGGAAATCTCTAAAAAGATTAATGACAGAAATGACAGAAATACTAAACCGTTTTTTTTTTTTTACAAATAGTTTATTGTCAAATTAGTTTCCACATAACACCCAGTGCTCATCCCCACAAGTGCCCTCCTCCATGCCCATCCCCCCTCCCCCCCCACATCCATCAGTCCTCAGTTTGTTTCTCAGCATTCAAGAGTCTCTCATGGTTTGCCTCTCTCCCTTTCCCCCACCATTTCCCCCCTTCTTCTCCCCCATGGTCCTCCGTCAAGTTCCTCCTAATCCTCCCATACGTGCAAACATATGATATTTGTCCTTCTCTGCCTGTCTTATTTCACTCAGCATAACACCCTCAAGGTCCATCCATGTTGCTACACATCTAAACCAAGTTTCTGACTCAAATTTATTATTTTGGAATAATTAGAGAATACATATAATAGATTAAAATTGTGATTTTCTGTTACCTAACAGTTATTTAATAATTTTACTTAAATTATATAAATTACTTAAACTTGCTGAACCTGGAACTCCTTATCTAAAAATAAATGAATAGTTTCACTCCAAAGCACGATTGTAGAAATTACATATGACATTTTATATAAGTACTAGCAACACAATTTATACTTTAATATTGATGTGTGTATATATATAACATATATATATAATATTCCACAAATAAGATATTTATTTCAATTACATAATATGGCGATAAACAGATATGTTTATCTACATATGTATATTAAATTTAAGTGAGATGAGATAATCTATTGGTTGAATCCAACAAAATCCTTCTGGTATTATTCAGTAAATGTATTTACCAGAGAAATCATTATATTAATTTTTTAATAATTTAATTTTTATATAATTAATTAGGTTTCTGCCTTTGCTTTTTTCTAAGGCTCAATTTTTTTTAAAAAAAGAGTATACTCTTAATAACATTCTTATATACACTTACATATTTGTGATATTATTGGAAATAAAGTATTTGGTCTTGTGGAGTCAGCATTTTTTTTTTTAGTTCAAAGTTTCTTTTTATTGAGGGATAATATTTTAAAAAATGCTATGAATATTTTTTTCCTTGTTATACTTTCGTCAGCATTTTCACATATGTAGCAGATAGATTAAGGGGGGAAAATGGCAATACAGCCCAAAGGCTGAAAGTTTAAATGCAAGAAAGACTAGAAATAGAGAAGCCATAGTTGTCATAGCAACATAATCTTGCTATATTCATATTATCTTTTTCCACACAGAAGAATTTTCAAAGCTCCATAGAGTTGTTCCAAGTAGTAGGGGAATGAAGTGTGTATGCATTTAATATAGAACTTTAAGGCACTGTTAACACAGCCCATATTCACTAGAAGCAACACTTTACTTGAAATTTAATTCAGATAGTATAATCATTTAGGGAGATTTCCAGTAATACATTCTTTATGAAATAATGTATAGTTAAGACTTTACTCTTCCTTTTTTCCAAGACACATAAAGACAGAAGCATCTCATAGTAAAATTTTAGAATCATTCCAAGGTTTAACTAAATCTATTTCTTTTATTTCCCAGTGGCTGTCTGATTTTTATAAAAAGCAGCAGGTATTACATATCTTCTTTTATGAGTGAATAGTACATATTTTGTCTTCTTGTTTAATTCTGAGTATAGACTAGGTCCTTCTTTTGATATCACTATTTTCTCTTTATGATATATCAAGAAATTAATAATGTCATGCACAAACCAATTCCATGCCCTGAGCTTTACCTACTTAATCTTTTGCTAGATACTAATAAAATAATAACAAAAACTTTTATATAAGAGAATATAAATAACTATGAAACTCAAATTAATCACATTTAGTTTTATTTCAGAAATATTTGTTATTTGATGAAAAATGATGCACTCATTTAGCCCAAACAGAATTACACAAATGCCAAGCCACAGCATAATTTAATACATCTTATTCTTTTTCCAATTAATTGCCTTTCTCCACATTCAGCTTAAAGTTATTAGGAAGCATTTGTCCAGCTCTAGATAAAATGAGACACTTTGGGGAGTGGATTAAACAGTATAAAGGGCATTAGTTATGATCATCTGGGAAGAAACATAGCTTTCTGGAGAGCCTGAAAATTATTTTTCAAAGACATAATACACTGAGCAGTCACAGAAAGGCCCAGTGAGAAGTAAGAATATAAAATACCAAATAGCAGCGGGAAACTGATCAGAGTAGGAAAGAGTTACAGATGAAGCACAGCAAGGTCCAAGTATAAGGTCCCTCAGCAGTGCCCACAACTATGGCCCTCACAACCCTTTAGAAGAGCAGATATTACATTATATAAGGTCAGTTGTAATTGTCTACTTTGTCTAACATTATCTCTGTTCCACTTTATTATTGCATCCTATGGTTATGAATAACTGTATCCTATGGTTTTGAACACCTGACTTAGGAAATTTCTGGGAAAACATATTTTCTTAAGGACAGCCATATTGACAATGTCTGGCTCAACCCTGAGAAAAATGGCTGTTTCTCAGACTTGACTCTACTACTTTAATACTATTATATCCAAATAACCGAACTGATAAAGGGCATCATTTTTCTCTGCTACTCTTCCCCATATATTGATAAAGTAAATACCTGACATGTAAGAGAAATTTTGCTGTTGTGAAAGACATAGTTCCTAGAACTTGTAGAGATTTGAGAGAACGGTAATCTCTTAAATTATGACAAATCTGCAAAAATGTCCAACTTTAAAGGGGCATGTTATTTAAAATTTTAGCAACTCACATAAAAACAATGCATTTTTTACCATAATGTGCTAACATGTTAAAAAATATAAACTTAAATGGCATAAAACCATAGACTCCACAAAATAGAGATTTAACACACTAGTATGTAGTTTATTTCCAAAGCATAACACAAAAGCAGTAGGTTACAAATTGACATTATGCCCTATATCAGAGTGTAGCTTTTTGGTTTTATTACACTTCACTATTTCCTAGTTCTAGTTGATTTTTTTTTTATCAAATCAAGAAAAAGAGGAGGAAGAGGAGGAAAAAAGAGGTAAGAAAAAAGAAGAAAGAAGAAAAAAGTCTTTATGTTATTCCATTGCCATAGATAAATGTGTACATTCCCCACCTCTAGTGTGCCCTGGTTTGTTTCATACAATGAAAACTATATACTGGTATTCATTAGTCTATATATACCTTGTAAGGTAGAAACCAAGAATAGAATGAAATTCAATGTCAATAAAAATACAGTATATTTATGTTTCTTTGATTTAATAGAGAATTTTCACATGTAATTTTATTTTATAATCACTTTCATGACAAATATTACAAATTTAATGTGTAAAAATAAAAAAAGGAACCAATTTATTTAGGACTTACTTATTTTTTACAATGAAATATATTTACTATAATTTATTTGAACTTAAGACATTTATTTTCTTTTACATTAAAAAAATTACACTTGCAATCTATGCCAATAGCCATTTCCTAGTTTGTTTGTTTTTTTCCTGGACAAATGTTATATTTAGGAACCTAATTTATCAGGCTGCCTGGGTGGCTCAGTTGGTTAAGCATCCAGTTTTGGCTCAGGTTATGATCTCATGGTTTGTGGTGTTGAGTACCATGTGGGGCTCTGCACTGACAGAGAGGAGCTTGGGGTGTGCTTTGGATTCTGTGTTTCCCTTTCCCTCTCTGCCCTTCTCCCACTTGTGCGTGCTCTCTGTCTGTCTGTCTGTCTCTCTCTCTCAAAAATAAGTAAATAAACTTAAAAAAGAATCTCACCTATCATTTTAAATAGATATATTAAAAGAAAACAAAAAATGTTCCTGGTATTTCTAAACAACACCACCAAAAAAAAAGGAACCTATGATGAAAGATGTAGACAATCTCTCTATTGCAATGTACTTATAGAAATAAATGTAGACTTCTGGAAGAATCACATGAAGAATTCTGTGGATATTCACTCCCACAATAAACAATCATAACTGTGAAAATATTCAAAAAATATTATAGTCTCTGGAAAATTTCCTAAAGACATGCATTAAGTGAAAAAAAATCTAGAAAATCTACAAAATTATGAGCAAAAACATTCAGTCTATGGCCTTTGAGCCAAGACCTGCTCTACTCCCTCCTTGGCTCCCCAGTTTACCATAATGGAAGATCTATTTTGGGTGGTTTGTGAAGCTAAGAATACATGGCTTCATCTTCACCTGGCTCTTAGTCTAGGGCTACAGAATCTCCCTGGGAGGGCAAGACACTGCGTTTCTCATCATCTCAACCAGAGACTTGACAAGAGTGGCTGAGAGGTATGGGGTCTCTTCATTCAGTTACAACTAGTAAGGTGGAGGCTCCACCCAGCAGCCAACAGGTTAAGAATACAGGGGTCTAGAAGGTCCTCTATCCAACTCACTCACAGCACAATATTCCCACCCTGGGAGAAACAAGCAAAAAAGACTAGAGGCTCCTCCCCCACTCAGCTTCTTGCTCATAAAGCATTCATTCCAAGAAAAGCATGCTCCTGCCCCCAAACCCATCAGTGGAGCAGGGGCACGAGATTTGGTAGGAGACGACTCAATCAGAATGGGTGATTATGTAATCATAAAAGACAGTATACATGCATATTTCTTCCTTCCTGTTTAAACAGATTAAAAAATTATATAAAACAATATACATACAATTGCATTGTTGGGACTATATTATATAATATATATTTGACAATTCTAGCACAAAAGAAACAGGTGAAAGCTAAGCTGTATTGGAATAAGGAAATAACACTAAATGGTAACTCAATTCATAGTAACTAATAAAGAGAACCAGAAGTGGAAAATAAGGTTAATACAACAGACCCTATAAACAATTAATTGCTCTTCTTTCCTTTTCTAAGCTTTTTAAAAAAGATTTAAAATTATAAAAGTTAATAATTATATTAATGTATTATTGAGTTTTAAGACATACAGATGCAATTTCCATAATATTACTAACATAAAAACAGGAATATGGAATAGAGTTACAGAGAAGTAAAGTTTCTATTCCCACAGCAAAAAGTCAGAAGTCATTTCTGCTAAGTAAAAATATATATTATAAGTTCTACCACAAGCACTAAGTAAATGACCCAAAAAATATAGTGAAAAATCATATAATTAATACAATATGCTATTAAACCTTCACTTATTATGGTTATTATTATCAATAATAACCTTAAGTGTGAATGAATTAAACACGATAATTAAAAGTCAGTTGACTGGATTGAAAAACTATATGCTCTCTGCAGAAAACACATTAAGATACAGACATACAAATAGACTGAGCGTAAAAGGATAGAAAAACATGTTATAAAAAACAACCACAATAAGAAAGCTGTAGATAATTTTAGTTTCAGATAATTTAACCTTTAAAAAAAGCTTTTTGCTAAAGATAAAAAGGGCTTTTTTTGTAATGAAAAGAGGCCCATATATCAATAATATATAATAATTGCATATATGTACATACCTGACAAGAATTCAAGAATTCAAAACCCCACATCCAACACAGAAAATTAATTGCCCAATAGATACAAAAGGAAACAGAAGATTTGGCCAAAAATAAAAAAAAAAAAACTAACTATACCTACAGATAACTACCAAACACTCCACCCAAAAACAGCAGAATATACATTCTTCTCAAAGCACAGGAAATATTACCCAGAATAAATAATATATCATAAACCATGCCTCTACGTATTTAGAAGGATTTGACAATAAAAGTGTGTTTTCTTACTAGAATGGAATTAGAAATCAATAAGAGAAATTTGGGAAATTCACAAATGTGCTGAAATTAAACAAAACTATCCCAAATAATCAATGGGTCAAAGAAAATATAGCAAGAGATTTTAAAAATAGTTTTAAGAAAAAATGAAAATAAAGAAAAACACATACCAAAATCTTTGGGATGAAGCCAGAGTAGTGTTTACAGAAAACGTGTAGCTGTAAAAGATTATATTTAAAAGGAAGAAACATCCCAAATCAATAAACTAACCTTCCATGTTAAGACGGTAGAAAAATGAATAAACTAAACCTAAAGCAAGTACAAAGAAGAAAGTAAGTTTAGAAAGTAAACTAATGAAATTGAAACTAGAAAACAGAGACCATCAACAAAACCAAAAGTTGGGTTTTTTGGAAGGAACAAAACTAAAAAATAATTTAAATAGACTGACCAAAAATAAAATGAGAAAGATTCAAATCACTAAAATCAGGAATGAAAGTGGGGAACCTATTACTTACAGGAAGCAAATGAATATAAGGAATATTTTGAGTAGCTCCATGCTAACAAGTTAGATAATTCTAATTAAACAATTTCTAGAACAACAAAAACGATCAAACTAACAAAGTAAGCAACAGAAAATCTGAATAAACATATCATAAATCCCAGGTTGAATTAGTAATTTAAAAACTTCATACAGGGGTGCCTGGGTTGCTCAGTGGGTGAAGCATCAAACTTCAGCTCAGGTCATGATCTCACAGTTTGTGAGTTGGAGCCCCAGGTTGGGCTCTGTGCTGACAGCTAAGAACCTGAAGCCTGATTCCTGTTCTGTCTCCCTCACTCCCTGCTACACACCCCCCTCACATTTTCTCTTTCTCTCTCTCAAAAATAAACAAACATTTAAAAAATAAAATACTTAATACAAACTAAGCCCAAACCCAAAGAGCTTCATCTGTGAATTCTTTCAAAAACTTAAAGAAAATTAGCAACAATTCTTCACAAACTCTTCTCAAAAACAGAAATGATGAGACTGTTTCTCAATTCATTCTATATCACTAATGTTACCTCTATAGCAAACTTTAAGAAACACAAGAAAATTACAGATCAAAATCTCTTAGGAATTAGACATGAAAATTCTTAACAGAATATTAGCTAACCAAACCTATCAATTTACAAAAACAATTATACATCCTGACCAAGTAGGATTTTTCCCAGGAATGCAAGATGAATTGAACACCCTATAACTAATTATTTGTAATAAATCATATTAAGAGAACAGACACAGTCATCTCAGTAGATGCAGACAAAGCAGTTGACAAAATCTAACACTCCTTCATGATAAAAACACTCAACAAACTGAGTATAGAAGAGAAATTCCTCAACCTGATAAAAACCTGGTCAATGTTATACTTAATGTTGAAAGATTAAATGCTCTTGTTTTGAGATCAGGGATTAAGATAAGGATGTTTACTCTCATCAATTTTATTTGCCAATATAATGGAGGTACGGGCCAGGGAAATTAGGCAAGAAAATTAAATAAAATACAGTCAGATTGGAAAGGAATAATTAAAACTATATCTACAGATAACATGATCTTTTCTATAGAATATCATAAATGAGTGCAGCAAGGTTGATGGATACATCATTTGCACAGATATCAATTGTCTATAGAACAGCAAAGAACAAACTGAAATGAAGCTAACAAAACAATTAAAGGGGGTGCCTGGGTAGCTCAGTCAGTTAAGCGTCTGACTTCAGCTCAGGTCATGATCTCACGGTTCCTGGGTTGGAGCCCCATATTGGGCTCTGTGCTGACAGTTTGCTCAGAGCCTGGAGTCTGTTTCAGATTCTTTATCTCCTTCTCTCTCTGAACCTCCCCTGCTTGTGCTGTCTCTCTCTCTTTCTCTCAGAAATGAATTTAAAAAAAAAACATTAAAAATTAAAAAAAGAAAACAATTAAAATTACAATATCATCAAAAGGAATACAATACTGTACCTAGGAGTGACTTTAATAAAAGAGGTATAAAACTTATACTCCAAAAAGTACAAAACGGTGCTCAAAGAAATTAAAGAAAACCTAAATATATGGAAATCCACCCAAAGAGTGATCGGAATACAGGAATCAGATTAGGTCAGAGATTGGTGACATTAAATTCATATTATGTGTTAAACAAAAAAATAAAAAAGATTATAAATTGATAGATGACTCTTTAAAAATGGTCAAAATGGTTTGTGTAATATTGTCATGTAGCCATGCTTTTCTTATGCCTAGAGTGAGCAGACATGGCAGAGAATGATTTTCCAAAGCCAAAACAATTAGGTCTAATTTTTCTGGCAACTTTTCAAAAATGACTGAAGACTTTTGCAAGACAGTGGTTGGCATACCAATGACTACGAGAGACCAGAAAATGCAAAAAGTGACTAATTCCTGAACATGGTAAAATACCACCCCTTCCAAAGATGTTTCAAGGCATCAAGAACCCATGGATATCTCTATATTTTCCACTTTGTTTTATTTTTAATGTTTTGAATAACTAATAGGGTGCCATAATAAAAACTTACGAAGCAAATTTACTGAGGATTAAGTTTTAGATTAAATTAGCAACTGAAATAATTTTGGCCCAAAAAGCCAGAATACCTCCTCCTCTAATTCAAGGCCTGTGTACCAATTTTTAATATGTTCTGAAATTTCAAAGAAATAGATCTCTTTTAAGAATTTTCTTTTCTTGGGGCGCCTGGGTGGCTTAGTCAGCTAAGCGTCCGACTTTCGCTTAGGTCATGACCTCGTGGTTCGTGGGTTCGAGCCCCGCGTCGGGCTCCGTGCTGACTGCCGGCTCAGAGCCTGGAGCCTGTTTCAGTCTGTGACTCCCTCTCTCTCTGACCCTCCCCTGCTCACGCTGTCTCTCTCTCTCCCCTAGAAATAAAAAAAAAAAAAAGAATATTCTTTTCTTTTGTCTGCCATGGGTGGGGGTGAGTCTTTGGATTTGAAGATTGCCTTTTTCTTTAAAACTTCTTGCTTAATTTTCATCCACGTAGTTGCATATGGAAAAGGAGAGGGGGCATGGGCATTAAGGAATCTACTCCTGAAATCATTGTTGCACTATATGCTAACTAACATGGATGTAAATTAAAAAAAATAAATAAATTTAAAAGAATAAATAATTCTTGCTTAATTTTAACACTCATATCTATTTAGTTGCTACCTACCTAACTACTCATTTACTACATATGGATGAGTATTTATATCTAAGTATGTCTATATAGATCGCTAGTTATCTCTGTCTCTCTGTAAAATTCAGATTCCCTTGTTCCAAGATAGCTATCCTGATTTCATTATTGGATCACTGTCTTGTATCTCACTTATTCAAGTCTTTTTAAGATACTTTTTGTTTGTTTGTTTGCATTAATTATTCTCTAAGGGATCCAATTTGTGTTTTGCTCTCCTCGTTACCTTTTCTTAGTGCAGAATTTCCTCAACCTTCTGATGGACCATAATTCCATAATTATGGAAATGAAGACATATATAGCTGGAATCATTCTGATCTGTGATCACTGCCTTTTGTCAGTGATGGTCAGGGTTGACAGCCAGGGTTTTATGTAGATGATGTATTTTATTTCAGTGGCCTCACTTTGCAGAACCTATCATACAAAGGTGGAGTCAGAGAAGCACTCCATGCTCTCCCAGTTTAAATAAAGTTCATACTATTAACCTCCAATCTCCTCTTTGAAAGCCCATCCTTCTCCCACGAAGGTAAATCAACTCATTAAGAAGTGTTTTCCCTAAATAAAAGTTGTTGAATTCCAAACATTAAACAAAAGAAAGTATTTCCCTGATTCATCCAGAGGAAATTTATGTGATGGATACTTTGGGTGGAGACGCTGGAGGGAAAGGCAGAGGCACGTGTGTGTGGGGAAACATATAAAGTGCCATTCCAAAGCCACACCCGGTCGCTCTGATCTCTGTGCTCTTCCTTTAGCTGTCCATATATTTATTCCAGGGTTTTTCTACAACGGAAACCAGTTCCTGCTTCTAGAACAGCCGTCTCCGGTAAACGTTCTGAGTGGTATCCTTTGACCCTTCTTCATATCCAACAGTGGGGTTCTCCCTGCCTTCTGTCCTCCTAAAATGCATCAAAGACTATAACCGTTCTTTCTTCTTGTCATTCTCAGTTGTTGTTGTTGTTTGATTTGCTGTCTTTTGAATTATTTCCATTTCTGATACGTCAAGAGTGTTTCTTGGGGAGTACCACCCGTTATGTGTGCAGTCAGACCTTGGAAAGTAAAGCTCCACAATCGTTCTCACGTGCAAGTTATTGTACACCTGATTTACTTTTTTCATTTTGTATAGGAAAATATCTTAGGAGGTGAAAGGAAACATTTTTGATAGTCAACTGAACTTATTCTGCTTCACGGGTTAGGTCATATGTCATTTATTGTTTTAGGTTCCCTGCCCCCCATAGAATATTTGAGCCTCCATTACTAAGTATTTAATATTAGAATTAACTACTAAAATGGAATTTATTTACACTTCAATTCCCATCCTGATTCTGAAATTTACTTTCTCTGTGACCTTAAGAAAGTTTCCTAAACCTTAGCTTTCAAATGTATAAAATAGGCATAACATTATGCTAGTAGACCTGGCTTGATGTAGGAATGACATTAAATGGGATGTCTGCATCATGGGTCAATGGATTTTAAGATGTCAAATTTAAGTGAAAATTATGATTTCTCAATTGCAATATTAAATAATTTGCTTTTGGGCAAATTATATCATATATATCATATATAATTGATATTAATATTCTTTCCAGTCTCTAATAAGGAATAAAATGTCCTTATTTATATGCAGACTCCTTATATTCCATTGCAGGTCTTACATACGTGGAAATTGAACTAACTGCATTTTGCAGGAAAAGAAGCTCCTGTTCCCTTAATTTTATGCCACTTATTTATATAACATGGATCTCATTCACTGTTCTTCTAGAGGATTTTCTTTGCTTGAATTACTTCCCTAATTTGTTCAGCATTAACCTCATTTCCTACATGATCAGAGTGTTGTTCTTTTACATGCACACAATCATGTAGTTATGCTGAATAGACCCTCTCTACTTACATATTCATCAGGTACAAGAAAAGCTCAACTCCAATTATGTCTTGGGGTGAGTTGTTCAAGAGGCTATTGATTGTGATTCTCATTCTGTTTACAGTATGACTGTTAAAAGTCATTGTTAAATATTTATTTGATGTTTACAATGCAGTAAGTAGTAAGTTTCCTTGAAACTTAAAGAAGCAAAGCATAATGCCTAGCAAATCATACATGAGAACCACACAAGACATTAGCTATAATTGGAATTTCAAAGTGACAGTAAAATAAGATTTTTATGAAAGAAAACATTTCCATCAATTTGATTATTTTTCACCAATATCTAAATAAACATAATATTTATATACTAAATATGGATTCAGGAAATGGTTTCTCCATATGAATTATTATTTTTAGAGCTGACATATCTGGGACATATTCTAACTGGGTCAAAGGTATGGCAAACACAAACACATATATTCTGGAATCTGTTATTGATTCCTTTTGCGATGTTTTAATATTTCATCTCCCTAGAATTGGGAGAGGAGAGAATTTAGCTTACCAGTTCTGTAATTAAAAGGAAATTTGTATATTATCATTCAGAAGGTTAAGATTGTATTAACTATAGAACTTTGGTCTCTCTTTTTTTTTTTTAATACTTACTCATTTTTGAAAGATGGGGGGTGGGAGGGGCAAAGAGAGAGGGAGAAACAGGATCCGAAGGAGGCTCCAGGCTCTGGCCTGTCAGCGCAGAGCCCCATGTGGGGCTTGAACCTGTAAACCATGAGGTCATGACTTGAGCCAAAGTCAGACACTTAACCAACTGAGCCACCCAGGTGCCCCAGAACTTTGGTCTCTTAAATGAAGTATATGAGAGTTATTGTAACAAAAATTATATCTTGAAAAATACTGCATTAGGGGTGCCTAGGTGGCTCAGTCAGTTGAGCTTTCAACTTTGGGTGAGGTCACGATCTCATGGCTCATGAGTTTGAGCCTCATGTTGGGCTCTGTGCTGACAGCTCAGAACCTAGACCCTGCTATGAATTCTGTGTCTCCTTCTCTCTCTGCCCCCCTTCCATTCCCACACTGTCTCTCTTAAAATAAATAAATGTAAAAAATATTATTAAAATACTGCACTAAATAAATATTGCTATATTTTTAAATAGCTCAATTTATAAAAGTGAATGTAACTATACCGTATACTTCAGAAACAATGAGATTTCAAGTGTCTTCTCCACTTTAATTTCAAAATCTACCTCAGTAGATCTGGCTCAGTCGGCTAAGCATCCACCTTCGGCTCAGGTCATGATCCCACAGTTCGTAGGCCTGAGCCCCGTATCGGGCTCTGTGCTGACAGCTCGGAGCCTGAAGCCTGCTTCAGATTCTGTGTCTCCCTCTCCTCCCTCTCTCTCGCTGCCTCTCCTCTGTTCATGCTAGCTCACTCGCTCTCTCTCTCTCTCAAAAATAAGTAAACATTAAAAAATATTAAGGAATTTTTGAATTTTTGTTTGTATTTGCAAGCATGATGTTGAGAGGTAGGGTGGGCTCCAGAACTGGCTGATGTAGTGTTTTAGTAATTCCTTGGGCTACTTTTCAGCTTCCATTGTCTCATGCTCAGTGTGTAAAAGATCCTTAACTAGACTCCTCAGTGTGATAAAGATGACTCGAGCAGATATAAGAGCAACATCCAGATATGGCAATGTTCAGAGGAAGAAGGAAGAAACTTCTTTAGGTTTATCCTTCACAGGAGCAGTGACCCTGTCCTACAGCTCTCTTAACACTCTTCCTTCTATACCACACTGGTGTCAGACATTCAGTGCTAAGCCAATCCTTAGCAGATGCATGGGCTTACCATGGAGAGCAGGGAGTCATTCACAAAGAACCCCATACAAGATCTCATTATTTTGACTGAAGACAAACTAGGAATCTTAACAAAAACAGAAACAGCAAAACACAAGAGATTTATCTCCAGTGTAGTCAAAGTCCTGAGAACCTGAGGAGTCTGACTATGCTCTGCTCTCTGTTGTAAGGAGCAAGAAAACCAAGGTGGAATAGTTAAAAAGAAAAACAGGGAAAGAAAAGAAAAGAAAAAGAAAAAGAAAAAGAAAGAAAACAAGAGATCACATGGCTTGCTCTAAGAAAGAATCAGAATGCGCTGATCTTCAGGAAGACTGCACAAAGGTCCTCAAGAAAGAATAAACGAAAAATGCATTTCTCTACAGAGAGCAGTCGAACAGATGAGGCAAAAAATTTCTCCACTCAGGATGTCTCCATTTTCTACTGTGGATATTTCAATGAAGGAACTATCAATCCAACATAGGCTGCTCAAGCTAAATAACAAAGGCGTATCAATGCACATATTTAGAAGCCATTGCCGAATTTAAAAATGAAATTTGCATATTATATGCCATTTTATATTGATATATCTATCTATATATTACACACACATATACATACACATTCCATTCTTTTAGGAGATGGCTAATTATATGTGCCAATATGACTGGGTGCCCAGATATTTGGTCAAACATTGTTCTAAGTATTTTGGTGAAGATGTTTTAGGATAAGATGAATGTTTAAATGTAAAGACTGAGTAAAGCATATTATTCTTCCTAATGTGGGTGGGCATCACCCAATCAGATGAAGGCCTAGACAGAACAAAGAGGCTGACCCTTTGCTGAATAACAGAGAAATTCTCCTGCCTGTTTTTGAACTGAAACATAAGCTCTTCCTGGGTCTTGACTTTGCAGGCCTTCTGACGGGAACCACAACATCCGTTGCTCTGGTTCTCAGGCCTTCAGACTCAAACTGGAACTACACATTGGATCCTAGGTCTCTGATTTGTTGACTCACCATGAAGATCTTAGAACTTGTCAGCTTCTATTATCAATGAGCCAATTCCTTATACTAAATCTCTTTCTTCCTTTCTTCCTTTCTTCCTTTCTTCCTTTCTTCCTTCCTTTCTTCCTTTCTTCCTTCCTTTCTTCCTTTCTTTCTATCATCTATCATCCCTCTCTATAGATAGACCTATATATCTATATATCTCTACATATATCTATATATAGTATATATAGAGTATATATATCTCTCTATATATCTCTACATATGGATATCTCTACATATGTAGAGATATAAATATACACATGTAAATATATATGTAGATATAAATATATATGTAAAATATAGATCTCTATAAATACACTCTCTTGATTTCCATTAAGCATAAGCTCTTATGAGAAAATATTTTTGGGTGGTGGAAGGAATATTGGCATGACAAATTGTAACAAAAATGATGTAAAAATGATCAGATACATTTGTCTTCCTTGAGTGCTTAAATCTATTAACACAAAATGCCATTCTCTCCAGGTTGCTCTCATCAAGATTTCTAGCATTCTTATTTCTAAGACTGTGTTCAGGTTAATATTTGGGGGAAGATATATTATTAAAGATAATTATATATAAAGCATTATACTGATTATTTTACTTATGGTTCATAGTGGTTACATATTTTGAAATATTAACTCATATTTTACGTATTAAAGGTATAATAACATATTAAAGGCAGCAATGCATTTTTAAAAATCCTTCTCTCTTATAGTGAATTTTATCTCTGTCTAATGAAAAAAATAAAAAATCCATATTAAAACAGTCAAACTCTTTAATGAGTGACATTTTTCCCACTAACTATAGCTAACTTTTAGTACCCTAAAGTATTTCTTATGTGGTCTCATGTTTAGGAGCTTATTAAGTCAGGTTTCTACTGTTAGACATACTCTTATTTGAAATGGGTTTGTAATAAATCCTTAGAAGTAGAATTTTGGTTCAAAGAGGATGTGTGTTTTTAATAGCTTTGACACAGAAAGACAAGTTGCCTTAGCAGAGAGCGTACTGCCCGGAATCACACCAGTATTACAGACACAATCTTCTACTATCAAATCCTGGCCAATGCTCTTAACTAACATTTTACAAATCCATTTTTATCATTAAAAATAATCATCAATGTGACTTTGGTTCATTGTTATTTCTAATTAGTAATTAAAATTTTCATCGTTTTATATTTTTTAGCCAGTTGTTCTACTGAGAAATCATTTTTTTTTTCCTGACACGTAAGCTTTTTACAATTGAACGGTACTAATAGTGTCACCTTAAAAGGCAAGCCTCTGCCAGAAAGTTATAGATAGCCATCGATAGTTGTGCTTTTTACATTTAAATCTTAAGCATCTATCTCTGCACATGCTATCAGGTAAGCATTTAACCACTGTTATTGCAAATAATCGTGCAGTCAACTAAAAAACGTTTGTTAATGTGGCCATTTTGTTTTTACCATGGACTTGAAGTGTCCCCTTTACCATAACGTTAAAGTGCACAGTGTTACAAAACAAGCATTCTGCCACTTACTATCTGTGTGACTCCCGGAAAGCTCAGATACACGGGTCTCGGTGTTATCGTCTATAAACTGGTATGTACGTACCTAATGAGCTAGTTTAAAAGTAAGTTAGTCTATGTATGAAGAAAAGTTGAAAAAAACCTAGTACATAGTTAATATAATAATTAACTATTGCATAGCAAACAAGATATATACGCTACAATAGTAAATATATCTAAATATTTGGTCCTCTTCCAGAATTATTGACCCTTCCTTGACCGTCTGTACTTACACTAAAATGAAATTTATTTTTGCTTTAATAATTCACTAAATCAGAAGGTCACAAATGTCATGCCATTCTTATTCGAATGTTTCTTCATAGTTCTTCCATAGGTAAAAATTAACATCCTTATATCAAATTTTCAAATGAAGAGTTAAACAAACTAGTAAATACGCACCCAATTAGGATGTTTTTATAACTGCAATTGTGTTAAAAGTAAATATCAGTGTGTAAAGACCTTTTTTCAAAATTACTTCTTTTTACCTAGGAACATCAAAGCCATATATTTTAAAATGCAGTGTTTAATTTGTTGTTCTAGCAACAAAGCTGTATCCCTATAATGACACAGCGATTTAAAAGGTTAAAAACATTTACAGTGTGGGAAACAAAATAATTGGTCCACATGTGAAATATAATAATTGGTTTATCTGTCAAATGGAATAAAATATTTTAGTGTATTTTCCTAAGTATAACATATGTAAAAATACAGCATGAACAAGATTTCTATCTATGGAAGTTACACCTCTACTGAGTATCAAAGAAGACATTTAATTGCAGCACAGACTGGCACACTGCATATCTTCCTTTTGTTAATTGGTCTTCAGAGGTTATTTGGAGATATCCAATTATCACTCCACCAAACACCACAACAATAGTAACAATTTAATAATGAAGGTCACCATCCATTTCTACTAATGAGTAGTGTTAAAAAAGCACAGAGCAAATATCACTGTCTTATTATGTTTGGACCTGGCTTAACAGAAATTTGCCAAAAACTGTATAAATATAGATATGTTGTCCATTTTGCCAAAGTAGAGAATTTAGTGTAGTTGTTTGAATTCGGAAAACTAATAAAAGAACACTTCAACATTACAGGCACGCGTGTATCTATTCATGGCAATTTGTGTCAGGGATTGCATATATTTAAAGCCACACATTTTTGTTTTGAAATTTGACAAGTATAAGTGTTACGTTTATTTACTCTTCTTCATTTAATTACTAATACCTATCACTGCAATGGATTAAGTTGTTATTATTATACATCTGTTAAGCCGTATCATCATGTAATATATCGAATCAGCATGCTACCTACTTCTGTGTAAAGTACATTTGTAAATCTCTTTGGTAAGCTTCACTAAGAAAATTTAGCTTTGGATGTTTACATTAGAATTTTTACACTTTACTATGACCACACAAAAATAAGAGCAAATATTCATTATCTGATAGACCCAGGCAGTAGCAGCCTCCCAAATGCAGCTATATGCAGAATTACTGATAGAAACTTTAAAAATTGCAAACTGCATGAGTAGGGTGAGGCATTAGGTGACTTAAATTTCACCCCCATCTCCTAATACCTACAACTTCATTCTGATGTCCTCGCCCAAGTCTCTCAGTGCTTCCAAATCTTTAAAGCAATGGGTACGTTAACATTAAATATGGGGCAAGAATAAGTTAGAACTCAACATGCAAGACCATGCAAATACTATTACAAAAATGATAAAAAATGTTTATTATCAGCAGTTTATTTGATAGAGAGGCTGCATACATAATCAATAACCTGCCATTATTGAGTTATGATGATATGTAAACATTCAAAGCAACTGTCCAAATATATTAATATTGTACTCAAGTGGATATTTTGTCCTCTTTTATCAGAAGCTTAATTATAACTGAAGTCACGTATTGAGTTCTTATGGCTCAAAACTTCGAGAACTCGAAAGAGGGCAAGATGGAGGATAAGGAAGGAGCTCAGTACCTGCACTCTCGCCCATACATCACACAGAAAAGATCTGAAGCCATTGGAAACCTTACAAAACCTGAGAGATTGGGAGAAAAAGGACGCAGAATCCACTGAGAGAGCCTTCTAATGTGAGTGCGAACCGGGGAAGATAAAATCGGGACAGGATTGGAGACTCCAGGGTGGGAGGCGATCCCCCTCTACCCTCTACGGGGAGTGAGAGGGGAAAAGGAGAGAGTCCAAAACAGAAAAACCTCTGCTCGGGGGGGAAAACCTCTGCTCGGTGCATAGAAAGACCTTACTTGCCAAATACCTGCACACCAGGTCCCCTCGCGCCAGCTGGTCCTGGGGGTGCTGAGCACACAAACTGCTTCTTTGTGCTGCTCCTGGAGGCAGGACTTCAGAGAGGTGGCGCGCCTGACGCCATTGTAGCTCCCGGGGGCTGGGGCCCCTGAAAGAGCCGCGCGACACCGGGCGTCCGCGCTGCTGGCTGCCTGGGGCTCTGGAGGGAAGGCAAAGAGCTAAAAACTGGGAAATTAGCCTGTGAGTTCGTGTTTCGGGTGACGAGCCATAGAGGGACCCGGTTTTCCTCACTACAGCAGGCTCCGCGCACCCTGCAGGCAAGCCCCCGCCCATGCACACCAGCCTGACCCAGAGAAGGAAGCAGCGATTCTGACTCCGCCCCCAGAGCCCGGCAGGGGGCCTGGAATTGCCCGAGGGGGTTGCCTGGGAAGCTGTGACTAAGGCAACTTCAGCGGGGTGCGCGGACTGGGATTTGGAGACTGGGACTGGCCTGAGTTGAAGAGTGCAATCAACTTTGGCTGAGCCCCCGGGACGGGGAGTTTACACCCCCAAAAGAGCGAGGAGCAGCTCTTGCTTCAAGAAGGGACTGGAACACTGTCACTCTCCTCCCCACAACCGCCGAGGCAGAGCTCCCGCCTGAGGCACTGGATCACGCCACGCCCATCCCTGCCTGAGAGCTGCCCTCCTCCCTTTTTTTTTTTTCCTTTTTTTTTCCTTTTTTTCTTTCTTTTTTTTTCTTCTTTTTCTCTTTCTTTTTTTCTTCTTCTTTCTCTTTTGTCTCTTTTTTTCCCCAGAACACTGACCTGATTACCTCTGGTCGCCAGCTTGCTTAAACAATCACAACGAGTCCATTCTGTAAATGTAAATTCTACACATACCGACATTTTCAGCTCTTTCTCTCAGGAGTAATTAGACTATACAGTTTCTCTGGATAATTCCAGCACCCTTCTCTCACCTATCCAACCATATTCTACCCTTTACCTCTTTGAAAAAAGCTTCTTATCCCTTCTGCCTCTTAATTCTATTTCCAATTTTGCCTCATCCCACCCTACCTTCTCTCTCATTCTCTATGCTCTTCAACCAGCACTGCATACACACGGCTATTTAACTGTAGCTGGGAAATCCAGG